>NW_022630104.1:964541-1039541 GCF_010909765.2 Amblyraja radiata
AAGGTTTTGAAACTTGGATGCGTTGATCAAATGACCTTTAGCCCGACAAAGTTCAGAGACTAAAGTCTTTTCCCCAGAGAGTCGCATCCATTTACACTATTAGTCCCATGTACAGTAGTTACAGCAACCATTAATATACAGCTCAATTGCAGGTGGGAGGAAACAAGAGCACAGCCAGTAGCGCGGCGTCGGAGCACGAGCTATGTAACATTGCTCTTACAGCACGGGAGGTAAAGATTGAACCTGTGTCTCGGAAGTGTGTGACACCGGCAGTACTGACTGTGGCACGATGGCGAAGATGTACAGATACATCTGCGATAAAAATTGCGGTTTACAGATCGTCCGAAGGAGTGGGTATCAAGATACATAACATTAACAGACATAATATTACGTGACAGCATCTGTTTACATCTGAATTAACGCATATTAAAGTCGTGACACTTTCATAGAATCAGAAACCAGCTCGTGGACATTCACTTGCTTTATCTCTTGAGCTGTAGCATTACAGGTCTAAAGCGGGACTATGATTCACGCAGCGACGAGTGCAGAAAATATATCGATTATATATTCAGTTTATATATTCAGTTAAGCAGGTATGTCCGATTGGGAAGAGATGTAATTTCACTAACTGGTTCCAGACTATCCACGGAAGGAGCCCAAGGTGCCATTCTCTCAGCTCCTGGTCACAAATATCCAATCTCAGGGTCCCCTATTTTGAGGAAGGACATTCTTGCTATTGAGGGAGTGCAGCGTATGTTTACAAGGTTAATTCGTAGATGGCGCGACTGCCATATGCTGAGAGAATGGAGCGCTGGGCTTGTTCGAGCCTGGTCTGGAGTTAGAAGGATAGGAGGGATCTTAGTGAAACATGTAAAATTATTAAGGGTTTGGACACGCTGGAGGCAGAAAACATGATCCCGATGTTGGGAGAGTCCAGACGCAGGGGGCCACAGTTTAAGAATAGAGGTAAGCCCATTTAGAACGGAGACGAGGAAACACTTTTCCACCCAGAGAGTTGCGAGTCTGTGGAATATCTGCCTCAGAGGGCGGTGGGGGTCGGTTCTCTGGATACTTTCAAGAGGAGAGCTAGATAGGACTCTTAAAATAGCGGAGTGAGGGGATATGCAGTAAAGGCAGGAACGGTGTACTGATTGGGGATGATTAGCCATGATCACATTGAATGACGGTGGTGGCACGAAGGGCCAATTGGCCTCCTCCTGCACCTATTGTCTATTGCCTATTGTGGTTATCTGATACCTGCTCTCTGGTCAGGGTCTGAACGGCGCAATCAGTCCAAGAGTCGTCCAGACCAGGATCAACAACGGGCATGACGTGCACATTGCGCAGTTACAGTAAGAAAAACGGAATTAATTAAAACAAGTGAATTATTGAAATAGAAGTACACGGAATGCGTCGGAGTACACGGAATGTCTCACAGCTAATGCAAGTACATGGAAATTAAAGACAAAACAAATTACCGAAAACAGCGACAGCCGCTATTGTAGGGTAATATATATCTTCAATTCGATAGATCAATGGATATTCCATAGCAGGAAGACACAATTAACTCCTGTGGCTCCGTCAGTCCGTCAACGCTGTAGCTCTATGGCGATGCCTTCTGGTGGGCACCAAGATATATAGAGCGATATTTCTCCTGCGACATGAGCTCATACCTGCTGATTGTCATTAGTGACACTCACATTACAAACACCTTGCTTCACAACCGTTGAATCCACCATGGGAGATTACAAGCAAATAATTGAAAGATCGAGTAAAAATAAAACACAAAACGAGTCGCTGAAGAAGGACCTGTATAACGGATCCGATCCGAAACGTCACCTGTACATGCCCACAAAAAAATGTTGCACGATCCCTTGAGTTACTCCAGCACTTTTCTTCGATTAAATAAGAAATACTGATTTCCAGTGAAAGAATGATGTGTTATTTCATTTAATGTTGGTGTGCTTTCGATGAATTTCTCCAGGGCTTCAGACTGAATTATAAATGTATCTAAATTCCCAACACTGAATCTTCCGGTACATGCAAACCAATCTCCCACTGCAACTTTCCATCTTTTATTGCGAAAATAAAGCATTATTTATTTCTGGCGAACTTGCAATAGGATCAATAGACAATAGACTAGGTGCAGGAATGGGCCATTTGGTCCTTCGCGCAAGCACCGCCATTCAATGTGATCATGGCTTATCATCCCCAATCAGTACCCCGTTCATTCCTTCTGCCCATGTACCCTTACTCCTCTATCTTTAATAGCCCTATCTAGCTCTCTCTTGAAAGTATCCAGAGAACCGGCCTCCACCGCCCTCAGAGGCAAAGAATTCCACAGACTCGCAGCTCTCAATGTGAAAAGTGTTTCATCGTCTCCGTTCTAATGGCTAACCCCTTATTCTTAAACTGTGCGCGGGCCCCTGGATCTGGACTCCCCATTCACAGAAAGTATTAGTCTCAGTACTTCTTAAATGTGGTGACAGTCACGGCGACCACCATCCTCTCAGGAATTGCACTGGCCCCATAGTAGAAGCATCCCACGTCGCGGCGCTGGAAACTGGAAGTATCCCGAGCTAATTCTGCTACCACCATCATCATCGTCGGACTCCACAGTCAAAAAGGTAGCAAAAGATGTGTACTTCCTACGGCACCCGAGGAAGCACAATCGGCCACAGGCAATTGTCCAATTCTGCACGGCCACGGTAGAGTCTGCCCTCAACCTGTCCTCACCATCTACTAAACAGCCAAAAATCTATAGCCTCCCTTTGATCTGGTATTTGTTGGTTCACATTGCTTGATCAATGGCGATTTATCATTAATGTTTTATTATTATTAATGTTTAGTGTTTTCTGCGTCATTCATAACTGTCACTGTATGTCATGATGTTACTAGTGCGTGAGCACCAAGGAAAATTCCTTGTTGTGAATACTTAGCCAATAAACTTACTTACTTACTTATTGCAACAAGTGGTGGCTGCCACTTATTGGCGCCGGATGCTTGCGTCCTTTTCAGGACCGACGATGACAGCGAGGTCAATATTTGTAGCAAGATGCACTCGAAAAGATGAAGGAATTGCACTTCAAATGGCATCACACTCTCCATCAATTTATCTTTCAGGTATCCTATCCAAACGATTCACTCCTCATCTTAAACTTATGTCATCGTTTAAATTGGCTATAGGGTTACGTTTTCCACCATCAAGATAATAATAATAATAATAATAATAATAATACTAGAATAATAATACTAATAATAATAATAATAATAATAATAATAATTATAATAATAATTATAATAATAATAATAATAATAATGATGATAATAATAATAATAATAATAATAATAATAATAATAATAATAATAATAATAATAATAATAATAATAATAATTAATAATCACAACAATAATACTAAGCCTTATTGTAATTGTACTTAGAAATACAACGGATATTGGAGAGCTACTCCTGATCAGTGCAACCAAAACAAGTTAAAACAAGATATAAACACATCCAATACATTCAATACGTTATTTAACTGCTTAAAATAGTACATACATTATATTTGACACACCTAGGTAGTAACATAGCACTGGGAGAATATTACACTTTAAAATTGATTAAATAGTTAAAAGATGTTTTTTAAACAGAAGAAATATTATCTGAGTGGTCTGTTTCCACTCCACATATCTTCACCATCAAAAGTTAGATGTCTCCAGTGAGGCCAGATTGCGAATAATTTGTGTCAGCGCTGATCTCGCTGCCTCATGAATGCACTGTTGATAGAGGGATAGAGAATGTACTGTGAATATGATAACCCGTTAGATGTTTTGGATATGTAATCAGTCTGTGTGTACACACGCTCGATCCAGGACATTTGTGGATTAAAATATGTAGGTATGGTTTATGATTGCGGCGCGGACATAGCGGGCAAACGCTAGAGAGAGTGAGCTCTGTCGCTGCTCAAGAGGCTCGGCTCATACAATAGATACAATTTCACTGCATGTTATGTGTTTCCTTTGTCTAGTATTCCACATGCCGCCATACCAGCGACTTACAGAGCCACAACATTACATCCCTGGGTTTGTATACAAGCCCTCTTGAAATAAAGGCAACAAGTAAGAAAGAATGCTGCATGCTGAAAGAACTCCACAGGTGCACAGTAGAGAGCATGCTGACCTGTTGTATCGTGCTTTGGTTCGGCAACGTGTACGCCCTGGAGCGGAAAAGACTGCAAAAAGTAGTAAACACTACCCAGCCTATCATCGGCTCGGACCTCCCTCCAATCGAGGGGATCTATCGCAGTCGTTGCCTCAAAAGGGCTGCAGCATCATTAAGGACCCACACCATCCTGGCAGCACACTCATCTCCCCGCTGCCTTCAGGGAGAAGGTACTGGAGCCTGAAATCAGCAACATCCAGGTTGAGGAATTGCTCTTCCTCACAACCATCTCAACTCATTAAACTCAACCCAAAGAAAACTATGAACATAATAGTCCATTGCACTTTATCTGGTTATTTATGTGTGTATATATATATTCAATGTTACATGGACACACTGATCCGTTCTGTATTTATTCATGCCCACTATATTTCCCATGACAATAAACTCTCTTGAATCTTGAATCTTCAATCATCGAGTTTGCTTTCCTTAATGCCGATTTTACTTGCAGATTATTTTTGGGGAATTCTGCACCATCACTCCCAAGTCCCACTCACAAGGGTGGTAAAGAAAGCTTTTGGTATGGTAGCCTTTATAAATCAGAACATTGAGTATAGAAGCTGGGATGTAATGTTAAAATTGTACAAGGCATTGGTGAGACCAAATCTGGAGTATGGTGTACAATTTTGGTCGCCCAATTATAGGAAGGATGTCAACAAAATAGAGAGAGTACAGAGGAGATTTTCTAGAATGTTGCCAGGGTTTCAACAATTAAGTTACAGAGAAAAGTTGAATAAGTTAGGTCATTATTCTCTGGAGCGCAGAAGGTTAAGGGGGCACTTGATAGATGTCTTTAAAATGATGAGAGGGATAGACAGAGTTGATGTGGACAAGCTTTTCCCTTTGAGAATAGGGAACATTCAAACAAGTGGACCATGACTTCAGAATTAAGGGACAGAAGTTTAGAGGTAACATGAGGGGGAACTTATTTACTCAGAGAGTGGTAGCGGTGTGGAATGAGCTTCCAGTGGAAGTGGTGGCGGCAGGTTCGTTGGTATCATTTAAAAATAAATTGGATAGGCATATGGATGAGAAGGGAATGGAGGGTTATGGTATGAGTGCAGGCAGGTGGGACTAAGGCAAAATAATTGTTCGGCACGGACTTGTAGGGCCGAGATGGCCTGTTTCCGTGTTGTAATTGTTATATGGTTATATGTCCCTTTGTACCTCCGATTTCTGGATTCTCAGCTCATTTAGAAAAACCTCTACGCCTTAATTCTTACGACCAGAATGCATGACTGCATACATTGCTGCACATTATTCCATCTGCCAATTCGCTGCCCACTCTCCCAACCTGTCCAAGTCCTGCAGAATCCCTGCTTTCTCTACACGACCGGCACTACACCTATTTTAGTATCACCCGCAAACCGTGCTACAAAGCTTTCAATCCTCTCGTCCAAATCATTGATATGCAACGTGAAGGTGGCATAGAGAGAGAGGATTAGAGGGAGTGAGAAAGAGAGAGTGTGAGAGAACTACCGGGAAATCGAGAGATCGAGAGTGACAGAGAGAGGCAGACATTAGTGGAAATAAATAGAGTGAACGAGAGAGAATGGTGGAGATAGGTAGAAGGTTTTAGCAAACGGCATTGAAAGACAAAGCGCCGACCCTTGCAGAACGCTACTTTTCACTGGCAACCAGCCAGAAAAAAAGCCCACTTTATTGCCACTTCTTGTCTTCTGCCATCTAGCGAACCTGCTATCCATGGTAGTATATGTCCTCTGATACCGTGGGCTCTCATCTTCCTAAGCAGCCTAACGTGTGGCACCTCATCCAAGGCTTTCTGAAAATCTAAGTAAACAGCATCTACTGGCTCTCCTTTGACTGCCCTGCTATTTATTTCTTGAAAGAATTCCCGCAAAATTGTCAAGCAATACCTCCACTTAACAAGGCCATGCTGACTTCGGTCTATTAATGCATCGACTTCTCAGTACTCCGTAATCTCATCCCTTATAAATGGCTCTAAAATCGTACCAACCACCGAAGTCAGACTAACCGGCCTAGGACCAATCCTGGCAATAGTGATTCCTGAAGTGTCACTATCAATGCCTTCCTAATCTCCAAAGCCACCTTTTTCTGAAACCTAGTGTACAGTCCATCCGGCCCAGATCACCTTTGGCCCTTTCATCCATTTCACAAACTTCCACCCATTGTCTCTCTTGAATTTCACGCACGTTGCTGGTGTCTTTGCTGTGAAGATTTTTGCAAATATCTCAAGGCGTATGAATATGGATACATATCCCGGGTCTGATCAGTTCTATCCGCGGTTAGTGTGACAATAGACAATAGATGCAGGAGTAGGCCATTTTACCCTTCGAGCCAGCACCACCATTCAATGTGATCACGAATGATCATCCACATGCAGTACCCCGTTCCTGCTTTCTCACCATATCCCCTGACTCTGCAATCTTCATAGCTCTCTCTGAACCAGGGGCCACAGTTTAAGAATAAGCGCTAACCCATTTAGAACGGTAAGGAAACACTTTTTCACACAGAGAGTTGTGACTCTGTGGAATACTCTGCCTCAGAGGGTGGTGGAGGCCGGTTCTCGGGATACTTTCAGGAGAGAGTAAGAAGTGCTCTTCAGGATAGCGGAGTTCGGGGGTATGGGTAGAAGGCAGGAACGGGGTACTGATTTTGGTTGATCAGCCATGATCACATTGAATGGCGGTGCTGGCACTAAGGGCCGAATGGCCTACTCCTGCACCTATTGTCTATTGTATATATTCCTTGCTTAATGCCAGCTTAATGATTGAGTTGCCGGGATGTCGTTCTGTGAGCTGCAGCGCTCAGTAGCTGCGTCTGTCCACAGCGTAGATTCCAATGCCCACATCCCTCAGATCAGTGGACGGCCTGGCTTCTGAAACCAAGACCAACCGGTTTGACAACCACGACCGTTATACACCACGCACAAAGTTGGTTTAAAATTCTAGTTAACCATTTTGCTACAGGGAATGCTGTAACGCGGATAGGATTTGAACATAACCTGTAGGAATTCTTTCTGCGGCATTTGTCATTAGTCCTTCTGTCCGCTGTTACTCACTTTTTATTATTTATTATATCAAGACTGGTGACAAAACTAATTTCCGTAGGTTCTGATGTGTCTATCTACCCGAGCACGGGAGTATTTCAACATGGATACAATTCAAGCCAACCGGAAGTTTGCTTGCAGAGAGGAAGTGAAACACATAGCGTCCTGGTGTCATCGCAACAACCTGGAGCTCAATGCTCTTAAGACAGTGGAATTGATCGTTGACTTCAGTAGAGCTCCCCTTCCCCTCACCCCACTCACCATCAACACCACCACAGTCACATATGTGGAGTCTTTTAGATTATGTTAGAGCAAGGGTCGGCCACCTACGGCCCCCAGAATCACATCTGTGGAGTTCCTGGGAACCATCATCTCTGAGGACATTAAATGGGGGGCTACCATGGATTCCAAAGTCAAAAAGGCACAACAAATGATGCACTTCCTGCGGCAGCTGAAAAGGCACATTCTGCCAAAAGCAATGATGGTCCAATTCTATACGGCCATCGTAGAGTCTGTCCTCGCCGTCTCCATCATGGTCTGATTTGGCTCACCGACCAAGCACGACAACCGGAGGCTGCAGCGAGTCGTCCGATCAGCTGAGAAGGTCGTTGGCTGCAACCTTGTCTCCATTGATGAACTGTACACTGCAAGGGCCAGGAAGCGAGCGGGTATGATAATCTCTGATTCCTCTCACCATGGCCACAAAGTCTTTGAATCACTTCCCTCTGGAAGGCGACCACGGACAGTCAAAGCTGCCATAGCCAGACAGAAAATCAACTTTTTCCACGAGTGGTAGCTCTACTCAAGAAACAAAAATCTGTCGCCTCCTTTTGCTCTGGTAGGGGCTCGTAGAGGGCGTCCACCGTCACGACCGAACCCGCCCTCAACTCTGCCAGCAGCGACCCTGAACACAAGATACGCGTACACGAGATCTGGCAGCGTCACCCGTGAGCGTAACCGCCTCCATTACTCCGGTTCTGGAGGTGGGGAGGGCGTCATGTGGTGGGCTGGGCCAATTTGACATCGAACCGCCGTGGTTCGGGCCCGAGCTCTTGCGTGGACCGGGCGTGATCTGGGCCAACTAATTGCTGGGCCATCGTGGGGTTGGCGTGTAAAGGATTTAGTGGTTGAAGTTCGCGAGCGACGGGGCTGCATCGTATAATTATTAAACGGAGTGTTTACACAAGCGTGGACCTCCGCAACACACACTATAGAAGAAGAAAGCGATAGTACTTAAAACTCAACTGTAATTCCAAACTCACTTCCCACTTTCACCACTTAAAAACATATCTTCATAACAAGAGAAGTTGAGTATAGGAGCAAAGTGGTCCTTCTGCAGTTGTATAGGCCCCCAGTGAGCCCACACCTGGAGTAATGCATGCCATTTTCGTCCCCTAATTTGAGGAAGGGTATTCTTGCTGTTGAGGGAGTGCATTGTATTTTCACGAGGCATGTGCTGAGAGAATGGATCGGTTGGGCTTTTGTACTCTCGAATCTAGAAGGATGAGAGGGAATCTCATTGAAACATGTAAGATTATTAAGGGTTTGAACACACTGGGGGCAGTAAACAAGTTTCCGATGTTGGGGGAGTCCGGCACCAGGGGCCACAGTTTAAGAATAAGGGATAGGGCATTCAGAACGGAGATGATGAAACACTTTTTCACCCAGAGAGTTGTGAATCTATGGAATTATCTGCCTCGGAGAACGGTGGAGGCCGGTTCTATGGATACTTCCAAGAGAGAGCTTGATAGGGCTCTTAAAACTAGCGGAATCATGGGATAAGGGTAGAAGGCCAATTCTGGGGTATGGTGTACAATTTTCGTCGCCAGATTATAGGAAACATCTCAACAAAATAGAGAGAGTACAGAGGAGATTTCCTAGAATGTTGCCTGGGTTTCAGCAACCAGGTTACAGAGAAAGGTTGAACAAGTTGGGTCTTTAGTCTTTGGAGCGCGGCATGTTAAGGGGGACTTGATAAAGGTCTTTTAAATGATGAGAGGGATAGACAGAGTTGACGTGGTTAAGCTCTTTCCATTGAGAAGGGAAGATTCAAACAAGAATCACACACACACAGATACTCGTTCACACACACACACACACATGCACACACAGACTCATTCACACACACACACACACACACACTCATTTACACACACAGACTCATATACACACACACATTCACACACGGTCATTTGCACACACCTTCTGACACACACACAGACACATTCATATACTCAATCACAGAGACTTTTTCACACACAAACACATATTCACACGCACACATTCACACACACACATTCACACACACACACATAATCACACACACATACACATACGCATATTCACACACACACATATTCACACACACACACATATTCACACACACATATATTCACACACACACATTCACTCACACACATATTCACACACATACACATATTCACACACACGCACACACATATATATACACACATACTCACACACACATACATATATTCACACACACATACTGTATATTCACACACACACACATTCACACGCATATATATACATACACACATATTATCAAACACACACATACACATATATCCACACACATATTCACACACACACGTACACACACATTCACACATATTCACACACACATATTCACACACACACACATTCACACACATATTCGCGCACACACACACATATATGCACAACACATATTCTCTCTCACAAACACACATTCACACACACACATATTCACACACACATAAACACACACACACGTATTCACTCACACACACACACACATTCATACACACACACATTCACACACACACATATTCACACACACACACACACACATACGCACACATACACACACACACACACACACGCACACATACACACACACACATAACACAAGACAAACACATATTCACACACATATTCACACACACACACATATTCACACACACACATTCATACACACACATACACACACATAACACACACACGTAACACACACATGCACACATATTCCAACACATACACACCCAATCATTCACACTCACACACACACATTCACACACACACACACATTTACACACACACACACACAATCACACACACACACACACCCAATACTAAAATGTCAAGTAACTTCAGAACGTGTTGAATATAAAGTGTGTAAAACGAATCTTTAAAGTCTGCTGTGGAGGCTGCTGCTGAAATAAAATGCTGTTTTTAAATAACATCTAACAAACACACTAACCATAGACAGAGCCGTAAAGTCATGAAGTATTCAGCAGCGGCTGCATTTGCCGCCATTTTGACGTCGCCATCTCTCCGCTTGCACGAACCGGAAATGACGTTATCGACGCCATCTTTCTGCTAACCGGAAATGACGACATCGACGCCATCTTGCAACCCAGCCAAAATCACAGAATGCACGCCAATTTTTAAATTAAACACAGGTCTGATCTAACCAAATGCTTATTCATGCTTTATCCATCTGAAAACGGCTACAACCATTTTAAAACTCAAGAGAAACAAATTTGCAAATTCTTTACAACCAATACAATCCTGTAGAGGCTGCTGCTGAAACAAAATCATGCTTTAAATAACGACCAACAAACAGACTTACCAAAGACAGAGCAGTCAGCTCTGTTGAATTATTCAGCAGCGCCTACACTTTGTGTCTTCTGCAGTCAGCGCCATATTGCCAGCAACCGGAAATGACGTCATCGACGACATATAACCATTTAACAATTACAGCACGGAAACAGGCCATCTCGGCCCTACAAGTCCGTGCCGAACAACATTTTTCCCTTAGTCCCACCTGCCTGCACTCATACCATAACCCTCCATTCCCTTCTCATCCATATGCCTATCCAATTTATTTTTAAATGATACCAACGAACCTGCCTCCACCACTTCCACTGGAAACTCATTCCACACCGCTACCACTCTCTGAGTAAAGAAGTTCCCCCTCATGTTACCCCTAAACTTCTGTCCCTTAATTCTGAAGTCATGTCCTCTTATTTGAATCTTCCCTATTCTCAAAGGGAAAAGCTGATCCACATCAACTCTGTCTATCCCTCTCATCATTTTAAAGACCTCTATCAAGTCCCACTTAACCTTCTGCGCTCCAGAGAATAAAGACCTAACTTATTCAACCTTTCTCTGTAACTTAGTTGTTGAAACCCAGGCAACATTCTAGTAAATCTCCTCTGTACTCTCTCTATTTTGTTGACATCCTACCTATAATTAGGCGACCAAAATTGTACACCATATTCCAGATTTGGTCTCATCAATGCCTTGTACAATTTTAACATTACATCCCAGCTTCTATATTCAATGCTCTCATTTATAAAGGCTAGCATACCAAAAGCTTTCTTTACCACCCTATCTATATGAGACTCCACCTTCAAGGAACTATGCACGGTTATTCCCAGATCCCTCTGTTCAACTGTATTCTTCAATTCCCTACCATTTACCATGTACGTCCTATTTTGATTTGTCCTGCCAAGGTGTAGCACCTCACATTTATCAGCATTAAACTCCATTAAACAACAGATGATGTAGTTCCTGCGGCAGCTGAAAAGGCACAATCTGCCAAAAGCAATGATGGTCCAATTCTATACGGCCATCGTAGAGTCTGTCCTCGCCGTCTCCATCATGGTCTGATTTGGCTCACCGACCAAGCACGCCAACCGGAGGCTGCAGCGAGTCGTCCGATCAGCTGAGAAGTTCATTGGCTGCAACCTTGTCTCCATTGATGAACTGTACACTGCAAGGGCCAGGAAGCGAGCGGGTATGATAATCTCTGATTCCTCTCACCCTGGCCACAAAGTCTTTGCATCACTTCCCTCTGGAAGGCGACCACGGACTTTCAAAGCTGCCACAGCCAGACAGAAAATCAACTTTTTTCCACGAGTGGTAGCTCTACTCAAGAAACAAAAATCTGTCGCCTCCTTTTGCTCTGGTAGAGGCCCGTAGAGGGCGTCCACCGTCACGACCGCACCCGCCCTCACCGCTGCCAGCAGCGACCCTGAACACAAGAGACGCGTACACGAGATCTGGCAGCGTCACGCGTGAGCGTAACCGCCTCCATTACTCCGGTTCTGGAGGCGGGGAGGGCGTCATGTGGTGGGCTGAGCCAATTTGATATCGAACCGCCGTGGTTCGGGCCCGAGCTCTTGCGTGGACCGGGCGTGATCTGGGCCAACTAATTACTGGGCCATCGTGGGGTTGACGTACACAGGATGTGGTGGTTGAAGTTCGCGAGCGACGGGGCTGCATCGTATAATTATTAAACGGAGTGTTTACACAAGCGTGGACCTCCGCAACACACTCTATAGAAGAAAGCGATAGTACTTGAAACTCAACTGTAATTCCAAACTCACTTTCCACTTTCACCATTTACGAATCATAACATATCTTCATAACAAGAGGAGTTGAGTATAGGAGCAAAGTGGTCCTTCCGCAGTTGTATAGGCCCCAAGTGAGCCCACACCTGGAGCAATGCGTGCAGTTTTCGTCTCCTAATTTGAGGAAGAATATTCTTGCTATTGAGGGAGTGCATTGTATGTTCACGAGGCATGTGCCGAGAGAATGGAGCGGTTGGGCTTTGGTACTCTGGAATTTAGAAGGATGAGAGGGCATCTCATTGAAACATATAAGATTATTAAGGGGTTGAACACGCTGGAGGCAGTAAACAAGTTTCCGATGTTGGGTGAGTCCGGCGCCAGAGGCCACAGTTGAAGAATAAGGGATAAGGCATTTAGAACGGAGATGATGAAACACTTTTTCACCCAGAGAGTTGTGAGTCTGTGGAATTATCTGCCTCAGAAAACGGTGGAGGCCGGTTCTATGGATACTTCCAAGGTAGAGCTTGATAGGGCTCTTAAAACCAACGGAATCAGAGGATAAGGGGAGAAGGTGTACAATTTTGGTCGCCAGATTATAGGAAATATCTCAACAAAATAGAGAGAGTACAGAGGAGATTTACTAGAATGTTGCCAGGGTTTCAGCAACCAGGTTACAGAGAAAGGTTGAACAAGTTAGGTCTTTATTCTTTGGAGCGCGGAATGTTAAGGGGGACTTGATAAAGGTCTTTTAAATGATGAGAGGGGTAGACAGAGTTGACGTGGTTAAGCTTTTTCCATTGCGAAGGGAAGATTCAAGCAAGAGAACATGATTTGAGAATTAAGGGAGAGAAGTTTAGGGGTAACATGAGGGGGAATTTCTTTACTCAGAAAGTGGTAGCTGTGTGGAATGAGCATCCAGTGGAAGTGGTGGAGGCAGGTTCGATTTCATCATTTAAAAATAAATTGGATTGGTATATGGGCGGGAAAGGAATGGAGGGTTATGGTCTAAGTGCAGGTAGATGGGACTAGGTGAGAATAGGTGTTCGACGGACTAGAAGGGCCGAGATGGCCTGTTTCCGTGCTGTAATTGTTATATGGTTATATGGTTATAAGGCAGGAACGGGGGCTGGGGTACTGTTTCTGGATGATCAGCCATGATCACATTGAATGGCAGTGCAGGCTCGAAGGGCCGAATGCCCTACTTTTGTATATACTGTCTATTGTCTATTGTCTAATGAATTGTGGTTTGCAATTTCGCTTCAAGTCCGGAGTTCCAACATACGCACGGCGTCAGGAAGTGGAACCACGGCAGCGGCGGTGGAAACATCTTGTCCGGGAACATTACCATCTGGTTTGGGAATTGCTCTGCCAAGGACAAGAAGGCTCTGCAGAGAGTAGTGCGTTCGGCCCAACGCACTATGGGAACTTCACTTGCCCCCCTGCAGGAACTATACATCAGGAGGTACAACTCCAGAGCCAACAATATCATGAGAGACCCCTTCCACCCCTGCAACGGACTGTTCCAGCTGCTACGATCAGGCAAACGCCTCCGTTGCCATGCGGTGAGAACAGAGAGGTTGAGAAGGAGTTCCTTCCCAGAGGCCATTCGGGCTGTAAACGCCTATCTCACCAGGGACTAACTCTACTGAACGTTTGTCCTTCCATTATTTATTATGTAAAGGTATATGTGTGTTTATGATTGTGTTTATAGTTTGTTTGGTTGTTTGTCTTTTTGCACAAAAGTCCGCGAGCATTGCCACTTTCATTTCACTGCACATCCCGTATGTGTATGTGAAAAATAAACCTGACTTGACTTGACTTGACTTGATGGCACCTGTTGGAAAACAAGAAACCAAGTTGTTGAGGAACCGGCTGAATTGGTTGGTTTTGATATTCCAATTATGTCCACTAGAGGGCTCGCTGTCGCACATCCGTCCATTGCCTCTGAATCTGGTTAATGTGAGACATGATCAGCCCACCGTGTGATTGGTCGAAGTTCAGGATCCATCAACTCAAGACGAATGTCCGTATGAATGATAGAAACTGACAGACGTGTGAGTGGAAGAATCTCAAAATTCACGCCCTCGCCGACTGTAGGATGGCGACATCACGGGATGGAACCACAGTTGCATCAGGCCAAGAAATGGTCTGGAGAAATCAGTTCAGGCCTTGAGATTTATTCACAATAAATGCCACCCCAATTATTTTGTACACGACAAATTCGCAGGCCATTGAAGGAAACTGTAAAGTGTCTGAAAGTCTCTGAGATGTCGAGATTCCCGTTTATGTATTATGTTTAGCCGCTCATTCAAGCAGTTCATTCCAGCACATTGTTATCTATCTATCTATCTATCTATCTATCTATCTATCTATCTATCTATCTATCTATCTATCTATCTATCTATCTATCTATCTATCTATCTATCTATCTATCTATCTATCTATCTATCTATCTATCTATCTATCTATCTATCTATCTATCTATCTATCTATCTACCTATCTATCTATCTATCTATCTATCTATCTATCTATCTATCTATCTATCTATCTATCTATCTATTTATCTATTTATCTATCTATCTAAAACTCTCATCTTGTCCTCTTCCGGTTTGCGTTTCGTTTTCATTTCCTTTTTTCGCGAACTGATTCGCCATTCACCTGTGCTGCAAGCGCACCAGGTTTTGTTTCGATCGGTGGAATACAACAAAAGTTATGAAGGTTTATGTTCTTCTCTCCTGTCATTCTCTCCTGACGCCCTTTCTGGCTCCCGCTGTCATTTACCGGCGGCGAGGTGAAGATAGCCGAAGGATCGGAGTGAGCAGAGTGTGGAGAGTGGGTGGGGCGATTACCACCACGTCGAGCCGCTGAGGCCGAAACGCTGAGCCCGAGAACCGCTGAGCCCGAGAACCGCTGAGCCCGAGAACCGCTGAGCCCGAGAACCGCTGAGCCCGAGAACCGCTGAGCTCGAGAACCGCTGAGCCCGAGAACCGTTGAGCCCGAGAACCGCTGAGCCCGAGAACCGCTGAGCCTGAGAGGTGGATAAAATCATGAGAGGAATAGATCGTATAGGTGCACAGAGTCTCTTGCGCCGAGTAGGTGAATCGCGGACCAGAGACATGGGTTTAAGATGAATAGAAAACGATTTAACAGTAATCTGAGGGGTAACTTTTTCCAGAGGAGGTAGTTGAGGCTGGGACAATACCACAGTTAAAGAAACAGTTGGACAGGTACATGATACGGACAGGTTTGGAGGAATATGGTCTGAACGCGGGCAGATGGGACTAGTGCAGCCGAGACATAACCATATAACCATATAGCAATTACAGCACGGAAACAGGCCATCTCGACCTTTCTAGTCCGTACAGAACACTTACTCTCACCTAGTCCCATCTACCTGCACTCAGACCATAACCGTCCATTCATTTCCCGTCCATATACGTATCAAATGTATTTTTAAATGATAAAATCGAACCTGCCTCCACCACTTCCAATGGAAGCTCATTCCACACAGCTACCACTCTCAGAGTAAAGAAGTTCCCCCTCATTTTACCCCTAAACTTCTGTCCCTTAATTGTCAAATCATGTCCTCTTGTTTGAATCTTCCCTAATCTCAATGGAAACAACTTATCCACGTCAACTCTGTCTACCCCTCTCATAATTTTAAAGACCTCTATCAAGTCCCCCCTTAATCTTCTGCGCTCCAAAGAATAAAGACCTAACTTGTTTAACCTTTCGCTGTAACTTAGGTTCTGAAACCCAGGAAGCATTCTAGTAAATCTCCTCTGTACTCTCTCTATTTTGTTGACATATTTCCTATAATTTGGCGACCAAAATTGTACACTATACTCCAGAATTGGCCTTACCAATGCCTTGTACAATTTTAACATTACATTCCAACCTATCTACTCAATGCTCTGATTTATAAAGGCCAGCACACCAAAAGCTTTCTTCACCACCCTATCTGCATGAGATTCCACCTTCAGGGAACTATGCACAGTTATTCCTAGAGTCCTCTGTTCAACTGCATCCCTCAATTCGCTACCACTTACCATGTACGTCCTATTTTGATTTGTCCTGCCAAGATATAGCACCTCACACTTATCAGCATTAAACTCCATCTGCCATCTTTCAGCCCACTCTTCCAAATGGCCTAAATCTCTCTGTAGACTTTGAAAATCTACTTCATTATCCACAACACCACCTACTGCATTAGTAAGTACCATCTGCATACTTACTAATCCAATTTACCACACCATCATCCAGATCATTGATGTATATGACAAACAACAATGGACCCAACACAGGTTCCCGAGACACCCCACTAGTCACCGGCCTCGAACCTGACAAACAGCCATCTCCCATTCAGCTACTGTTGAATCCATCTTGCTACTCCACCATTAATACCAAACAATTGAACCTTCTTAACCAACCTTCCATGTGGAACCTTGTCAAAGGCTTTACTGAAGTCCATATAGACAACATCCACCGCTTTACCCTCATCAATTTCCCTAGTAACCTCTTCAAAAAATTCAAGAAGATTAGTCAAACAAGACGTTCCAAGCACAGGTCCATGTTGACTGTTCCTAATCAGACCCTGTTTATCCAGATGATTATATATATTATCTCTAAGTATCCTTTCCATTAATTTGCCCACCACTGACGTCAAAACTAACAGGTCTATAATTGCTAGGCTTACTCTTAGAACACTTTTTAAACAATGGAACAACATGCGCAGTACGCCAATCCTCCGGCACCATTCCCGTTTCTAATGACATTTGAAATATTTCTGACATAGCCCCTACAATAAGTTCCCTCAATGTCCTAGGGAATATCCTGTCAGGACCTGGAGACTTATCCATTTTTATATTTTTCAAAAGTGTCAGTACTTTGTAGCGGCACCATGCGTGGTGAATAAAGGTGAGACGTCAAGCCGGTTCAAATAGTCGTTTATTCAGTGGTGACACGTTAGGTTGGTGCGCTAACTATAATACAATGTTGATGTAGCTGAACGAGGTTGTTATCTCGGGCTCAGCTACCTGTCGACTCCTCAAGGTCTCGAGGTGAGAGACCTTAAGTACCAGGACACTCCCTTTAGTCCATGACGTCACGTGCCCGCCCTCATATCTCCTGACGAGGGATCGAACATGAGTGGCCCGTGTTTAGGCTGACGCCACAACTTCCTCTTCTTTGAATCTCATAGTTTCCTTAGCTACTCTACTTATTTCCCTTACCTCACATAATTCAATATCCTTCTCCTTGGTGGATAACGAAGAAAATAAAGCGTGCAATATCTCCCCCATCGCTTTTGGCTCTGCAGATTGCTGTCCACCCTGACTCTCTAATGGACCAATTATATTCCTCGTTATCCTTTTGCTATTAATATAGCTGTAGAAACTCTTTGGATTTACTTTCACCTTACTTGCCAAAGCAACCTCATATCTTCTTTTAGCTTTTCTAATTTATTTCTTAAGATTCGTTTTACATTCTTTACACTCCTCAAGTACCGCATTTACTCCATGCTGCCTATAATTATTGTAGATCTCTCTCTTTTTCCGAACCGTGTCCAATTTCCCTTGAAATCCATGGCTCTTTCCAATTATTACTTTCCTTTCAACCGAACAGGGACATAAAGATTCTGAACTCTTAAAATGTCACGTTTAAATGTCCTCCATTTCTCTTCTACATCCTTCTCATAAAACAAAATGTCCCAATTCACTCCTTTTATATCCTTTCGCATCTCCTCAAAGTTAGCCTTTCTCCAATTAAAAATCTCAAACCTTGGTCCAGTTCTGACCTTCTCCATAATTATATTGAAATTAATGGTATTGTGATCACTGGACCCGAAGTGCTCCCCAACACATACCTCCACCACCTGACCTGTCTCATTTCCTAACAGGAGGTCCAGCACTGCCCCTTCTCTAGTAGGTACCTCTATGTATTGCTGCAAAAAACTATCCTGCATACATTTTACAAATTCCAAACCATCCAACCCTTTTACAGAATGTGGTTCACAGTCTATGTGTGGAACATTGAAATCTCCCACAATCACTGCCTTGTGCTTACTACTAATATCTGCTATCTCCTTACATATTTGCTCTGCTTCTGATTCTACTATTTCTACAAATATACTAAAACTTCTAAGCCCTCTCTAAATACTTTGCATCCTGCAGTAGAGAACATATCAGAACGCTTTAGGGAAGGCAGCATTTGTGGTGTATGTATCCTAATGGGTCCTGTCACCACACCTCTTAGTGGTCTCGACGCAAAACGCCGTTAGTCTGTGCCCTGCACAGATGTTTCCCGTCCCGCTGATATCCTCCATCAATTTATGTTTTCCTCGCATTGTTTAATCCGATTATGATCATCTGCTGCAAAACTAACGTGGTCAGATATGGTGAGAAATGCATCCGTGTAAATGAGTCGTACGACTGAAACGGGGGCAGTTGTCGGACATCTGACACGGCGCAATAGTAGAAGAAATGAAGAACAAGACAGAAAACGATCTGTGGAGATGAGTCCATGTGTTTCAATCAAGCTTTGATTACACAGTCATAGAGTCATACAGTGCGGCAACGGGCCCTAATGTCCAATTTGCCCATACCGGCCAACGTGTCCCAGCTACATTAGTACCGCCTGCCCGCGTTTGCTCCCTGTCCCTCCAAACCTGTCCTATCCATTTACCTGTCCAACTGTTTCTTAAATGGGGGGATAGTCTATGCTAAATGTTGGGATAGACCCACCTCCTGTCGCTCTCTGTTCGAGGAGACAAGCCCAAAAAAGTATGTCATTTCCCGGTGTGAAGTTTCAAACGAAATTTCTATTCATTTTGATTCGTCCCCGAACTTCTAGTTGTCGACCGGGTGTGTTGCCTGCGGGCCAATCATACTCTTCAGATCAGAATGCCACTCACTAAGGTGTAGAACACCGTCCGTTTTTAGATTGGATAGCTACTCCTCATTTAAATGTTAATATCAAAACATTCGTCTGGATGGCGTGCTACAAATTTGCTCTTTATTCCTCACTGGATGAATTCATCGAGTTACGATGGAGCGATTCATGGATCCGCCACCTCACAGCCTCCAGCCCCCTCCCCCTCTGAACCATGTTCTACGGTTATGTTATCCCATAAACGGCGAGGATGTTGCCATCTTCTCAGGTTTAGTCCCACATTTTCCAGATATGCGGTATTGAAACCGTTGCCATATTTGAAATGCGATTCGACGGGGGCATTGGTAGGAAAGGTGAAACTGCAAGTAGGAGAATCGCGGGCAAATGTGACTAGCGTTGACTGGGCATCTCGGTTAGCCGGGACGAGTTGAGCCATAGGGCCAGATTCACTGCTGCATGACTATGACTGGGACTGAGAATAGTCAATTAGATGCTCAGTGACCTGTACTAGTTGTGTACGTGTGTGGTGAGAACAAATGGGCAGTTTAATTTGAATATGCAGAGAACATAGTGGGATGAATGAAAATGGTTGGATTGTCGGCGTGGGTGGGTGGCTCAAATATCCTGTTTGCGTGTTGTATGAAATTCAGATTGTAAATGTGCACGCATTGCTCTCAGTGGGAATTTAACCGCGTTTATCAGTTCACCTCTGAATTTACTCTGAGTCACCACGTAAATACACGTGTTAGTGCAGGTACTGAGCAGCTGCAGGAACATCGACGTGACCCTCGTGATATAGTAATAACCGGTAGGGGAGCTGTCATATCCTGTCTTCGCAATACTAGTAAAGATGTAAAAGACAGCTTGTGTTGCCCACAGCAGTATGAAAGTGCCCGTGATACTAAAGAGTAAAACAATGGATTTCCTGCGGTTCTCCATCTCCGGGTCCTTCTCTTCGTTGCTGCGGCCCCGGAGACCCCTGCGGACTCTGCTGGCCGCTACAATCCGCCTGACCGTCAGCACATTGAGCAGAAGAATCAGAAAGAACGGGATACAAGGGACTAGAACGCGGTGTGTGACATCATATGCGACCCATGCAGACGACGCGGTGGGTTTGGCGTAGCAACCCCATGGAAGATCATTAAACACGTAGCCCGGAGTTATCGTAAAACACCGAGGGACATTTTCCAAACAGCCCAGCACACTCACTGCCCCGATAACCACAGCCGCCGTTCTCTCAGTGCAATATCTTGTTTTCAGCTTCTCACAACAAATAGTCACAAACCGATCGAAGGTGAATGCCACCGTCAGCCAGACAGAGACCGCGGTGTTTGTAAAGATGAAGAAATAGATAGTCGTGCACACGGGAGTAATGTTCAGAAAGGAATACGGGAAGTGAATTAGAATAGTGTGTCGCAGAAACGGATCGGTGATGCCGACCAGGAGATCAGACGCTGCCATGGCCACCAGGTAGAGAGTGATGCATTTGGAGAGACCGCATTTACCTCGACAGAGAATCACAATCGCCAACAAGTTCACTGTGAAGGAGAGAAGAGATATTACTGACACAAGACCCGCATAAAGTGTTCAGTGGAACATTGGCTGCATGGAAGGTTTTCAAACTTGGATGCATTGATCAAATGACCTTTATCCCCGAAAAAGTTGAGAGACTACAGTCTTTGGACCACGGTGTCCACGCAACTGATCAAACACCAATGTATATTACGTTCACAGCTTTTAATTCTCCCCACATTCTTATCAACTGTTCCCCAGATTGTCGCATCCATCAACACAAAGTCCCATGTACAGTGGTTACACAAACCATTAATAGGCAGCTCAATTGCATGTGGGAGGAAACAAGAGCACATCCAGTAGCGCGGCGTCGGAGCACGAACGATTGCTCTTATAGCACGGGAGGTACAGATTGAACCTGTGTCTCCGGAAGTGTGTGACACGGGCAGTACTGACTGTGGCACGGTGGCGAAGATGCACAGATACATCTGCGGAATAAATTCGAATTTACAGATCGTCCGAAGGAGAGGATATCAAGCTACATAACATTAACTGATTTAATATCACGTGACAGCAATTGTTTTCTTATGAATTAACGCAAATTAAAGTCGTGACACTTTCATAGAATCAGAAACCAGCTCGTGACATTCATTTGCTTTATCTCTTGAGCTGTAGCATTACAGGTCTAAAGCGGGACTATGATTCACGCAGCGACGAATGCAGAAAATATATCGATTATATATTCAGTTACGCAGGTCTGTCCGAGTGGGAACACATGTAATTTCAGTAACTCGTTTCACACTCTCCACGGAAGGAACCCAAGTCGCAATTTTCTCAGCTCCTGACCAACATATCAGGGTGTGATTATCTGATACCTGCTCGCTGGTCATGCCTCTATCCGGCGCAATCAGTACAGACAGTGATCCAGGCCAGGATAAACAACGGGCATGATGTAGAAATTGCGACAGTTACAGTAAGAACATGGATGTCTAGCCAAATTAAACAAGTGAATTATTGAAACAGAAACAATGTTTGTTTAACGCCGGCAGCGCCGGAGTTTACGAAATGTCTCGCGGCTAATGCGCAACAATGAAAATCAGAGACAAATCAAATTACCGAAAACAGCGACAGCCGCTATTACAGGGTAATATATATCTTCAATTCGATAGATCAATGGATAACCCATAGCTGGAAGACACAATTAACTACTGCGGCTCCGTCAGTCCGTCATCGCTGTAGCTCTGTGGCGATGCCTTCTGGTGGGCACCGAGATATATAGAGCGATAGGTCTTCAGCGACATGACCTCATACCTGCTGATTCTCATTAGTGACACTCACGGAACAAACACCTTGCATCACAGCCGTTGAATCCACCAAGGGAGATTAAAAGAGAATAATTGAAGGATCGAGTAAAGAAAAACACAAAGCGAGTCGCTGAAAAAGAGTCTGAAGAACGGTCACTTTCCGTAACGTCACCTATACACGTTCTCCAAAAATGTTGCCTGACCCTCTGTCACACCAGCACTTTGTGTATTTCCACTGCAAACAAGAATGTATTCTTTCCAATGAAAGAATGGTCAATGACACTGTATTATTTCATTTAATGTTGGTGTTATTTCGATGTAATTTCGATATTATCAGTGATATCTCCACTGATCCCATCTACAGCTCCAGTTTTGGTCTTTTTTTCCAAAAATAAATCCTCATTCATACCATGACATCACTGATATTGCAAGACAGACACTGAAATATTCGTTTGAATTTCAATTTGACATTTCTTCCTCGCCTTTATGACCACCAATAGTAGTAGTGATATAATGCTGCTATCCCGCCTTGATAACTGTACCTGGTCCAATAGTCTCCGGCCCAGACGGACTTCTCACACACTCCCTTCGTTCCATTAATCCCAGTTCCGGTGAACGCCATGGCCCCTTATCAGGGCTAAGGCTGATCAAATATTACCTTGGAACACAATAACAAGCAACTGCAACTGCTGGTTTATAACAAAGGTAAACACAAAACACTGGAGTAGCTAAGCGGGGCAATGTATATTTTAATAGAAACATACAAACATAGAAACATAGAAAAATGGTGCAGGAGTAGGCCATTCGGCCCTTCGAGCCTGCACCGCCGGTCAATATGATCATGGCTGATCATCCAACTCAGTATCCTGTACCTGCCTTCTCTCCATACCCCCTGATCCCTTTAGCCACAAGGGCCACATCTAACTCACTCTTAAATATAGCCAATGAACTGGCCTCAACTACCTTATGTGGCAGAGAATTCCAGAGTTTCACCAGTCTCTGTGTGGAAAATGTTTTTCTCATCTCGGTCCGAAAAGATTTCCCCCTTATCCTTAAACTGTGACCCCTTGTTCTGGACTTCCCCAACATCGAGACCAATCTTCCTGCATCTAGCCTGTCCAACCCCTTAAGAATTTTGTAAGTTTCT
Source organism: Amblyraja radiata (assembly GCF_010909765.2). Taxonomy (NCBI): domain Eukaryota; kingdom Metazoa; phylum Chordata; class Chondrichthyes; order Rajiformes; family Rajidae; genus Amblyraja; species Amblyraja radiata. The sequence continues at coordinate 988,007 of NW_022630104.1, forward strand.
ATAAGATCTAGCGAGTACAAGCCGAGTCTATCCAGTCTTTATTCATATGAAAGTCCTGACATCCCAGGAATCAGTCTGGTGAACGTTCTCTGTACTCCCTCCATGGCAAGAATGTCTTTCCTCAGATTAGGAGACCAAAACTGTACGTAATACTCCAGGTGTGGTCTCACCAAGATCCTGTACAACTGCTGTAGAACCTCCCTGCTCCTATACTCAAATCCTTTTGCTATGAATGCTAACATACCATTCGCTTTCTTCACTGCCTGCTGCACCTGCATGCCTACTTTCAATGGCTGGTGTACCATGACACCCAGGTCTCGTTGCATCTCCCATTTTCCTAATCGGCCACCATTAACCATTAATATAAGTTATTTACTAATATAATATTATTTTCCTTGTTCAATATTCCTCTTTTACTTCTAATTGAGGTCGAGGCCATTGCACGGTGGTATCCCGGCGTTTCTGTTTATATTCGATCACGGATTCGTGAAATGAACAGCGATCTACAGCTTTATCGGTTTGATCAATAACACATTCACTGCAATAGTGTGCTCCCATGGTATAACAACCATGGTTGAGGCGACGAAGATATATTATAGATCTATGATCAAATTATTCTTATGGAATCAAAATTCAGGAAATAACCAGCAGGTGAAATGCCGGGACATTAGTCATCTGCACCGCCTCAACTGTAAAGCAGGGAAAGAGACTCTCAGCCCCCTACACACTCTATACCCGGACATAGTGCGAACTCCATCATCAAGTTCGCGGACGACACCAATATTGTTGTACTTCAAGTTCCTCAGCGTGCATATTTCCGAAGATCTTTCCTGGGCCCAGCACACTGATGCAATTATAAAGAAGGCACATCAGCTCCTCTACTTCCTGAGATGATTACGGGGAGTCGGTATGTCAAAGAGGATTTTCTTGAACGTCTACAGGTGCACAGTAGAGAGCATGCTGACCGGTTGCATCGTGGCCTGGTTCGGCAACATGAACGTCCAGGAGCGGGAAAAGCTAAAAAAGTTGTGAGCACTGCCCATCGGCTCCGACCTCCCCCCCACCAAAGGTTATTAATAATCAGAGTTTTGTCCGAGCCAGGTTTAATAGCCTGATGGCTGTGGGGAAGTAGATATTCCTGAACCTGGTTGTTGCAGTCTTCAGGTAGCAGGTAGCAGGTAGATGAGTGTGTGGCCAGGATGGTGTGGGTCTTTGATGATACTGCAAGTCTTTTTGAGGCAGCGACTGCGATAAATCCCATCGATGGAAGGAAGGTCAGAGCCGATGATGGACTGGGCAGTGTTTACTACCTTTTGTAGTCTTTTCCTCTCCAGGGCGCTCAAGTTGCCGAACCAAGCCACGATGCAACCGGTCAGCATGCTCTCTTCTGTGCACCTGTAGAAGTTAGAGAGAGTCCTCCTTGACAACCCGGTTATCTCACCAGTTGTTGCGGTTAGCTCCCCTGGAAATATGTCCCCTGGGATGGAGGATGTGCAGAGACAACCCGAAGGGGGAGAGTCGAGTGTAGGGGTGGTTTCCCAGCCTGTCCTCCTCATTAAACTCACAAGAGCAGCTGGGGGAGTTTGCTGCCCCCATCGGCTGAGGAAGGAGGGGAGACTCCAGAAACACCGACCCCTTCTGTGGGCCATATTGAGATTTCTCCCCTGGTGGTGGAGGCCGGAGACATTCTGGGTAATGCTGTTGGAGTAGGTACCCTGGGTGCAGAGGGGGACGGGGCTGCTTCGGGTCGTGCCCCTCAATCGGATTATGGGGGTACCTGCGCACCGCGGGCCCTGGGGACTACCTCTTGGTTTTTCTTTCCCAAGCCCAGTAGCAGGGGCGGTGGAAGAGTGCAGGAGCCTGACCATGCACTGGCCGGTTAATCGCTGGCAGAGGTATCTGGACCGTCCCTCGACACTGACCCCGGCGGTGGGATCATTCCGGATGAGGGGGAGCGTGATGTAGCTAGTTTGTACAGTAAGGCGAGTGAGCTGGTAGCCAGCTGCAGCCCTCCGAACTCAGCCGAAGACCTTGAGTGTAGTGAGGGGATGTTGATTTTGGTGTCAGTGGGTTGGCAGAATGCCCGGATTCCAGTGCTGTTGCTCGAGGGGACGGCATCTGAAAGAATCCAGGGGCAGTAGGATTAAAGTCCAGTTAGCTGCCAAACGGTAGCCGGACCTGACGGGACTTATCCGGGCATTTGATGGGAACCTTCGCAGTCAGGACTTTTTGAAACTTCTAAGAGATAGGAGCCCCATTCCCGATTGGAGTGTGAAGGGGAAAAAAACAGTATGCCTTCAACATGAATATCACAGTAGCCAGCCTAAACATAAATGGCGGAAGGAGGGGTCTTCGTGGATTTCACCATCAATCAGTCCCCATAGATGGGAAATATGCAGTGAGCTTTCTGTAAGAGGCGCATACAGTTGTCAGAGATGCACCCACCTGCCGAATGGAGTGGGAAATGGGGGTCTACATGAGCTACCTCAGCACAAATTCGAGTGGGATGACCTCTCTGTTGGCCTCGACTTTCCAGCCAGAGATCCTGAAGGTGCAGGAAGCTGTGCCAGGCCGTTTGCCCTCTCTGGCCATGAGCCTGAATGGAGGGCCGCTATATTGCATTACCGTATACGCCCCCAGCACCGGCATTATACAGGCCTGCCTACTTCAGGAGGAGACTGTTCCGATGAGCACTATAGATTGCGAAGAGTGTGTTTGCCGTGGAGGGGATTTCCATTGCACCTTTGAGATGCGAGATCGCTCTGGTACTCAGTGTGCTCCTGCAGTAGCGAAGAAGTTGGGAGGTTTGATTGATTCATTTGAGTTGGTTGCAGCGTGGCGGAATCCCCACCCTGGTTCCAACGATATCACTTAACATAAACATCCACGACAGTGATCTCTGTAATGGAACACAATAACATTCAGTTTGTCCTCCTCCTTTTATTCATCCGTGTTTGGCAGGTTAATAACCGGCTGCTGAAGCATCGCCGATTCCAGGAGTCATTCAGTCGGTTTGTGGTCAAGTTGGTAGAGAGGCAGAGGGGCTTCCCTTCCCATAGGCAGCGGTGAGATGCAGAAAAGCCTTACACCCGTCTCTTTTGTCAGTAGTTTACGTGGTGGTCGACCAGAAGGCGGGCCGTTGCGGTCGAACGACTCGAGAGGTAGTTATGCCCCTGTCCCATTTAGGAAACCTGAACGGAAACCTCTGGAGACTTTCCGCCCCGCATAAGGTTTCCGTGCGGTTCCCGGAGGTTTTTGTTAGTCTCCCTACCTGCTTCCGCTACCTGCATTCACCGGCAACCACCTGCAACCTCCGGGAACCGCACGGAAACCTTGGGTGGGGCGCAAAGTCTCCAGAGGTTTCCGTTTAGGTTTCCTAAGTCGAACAGGGGCATAACTCGACGCAGAGTCTCGCTTGGGTCGGATCGGATCGGTGAGGACTCCTGTGAGAGGGTAAAGTATCAGAAGAGGAAGGAAGCGCCGAGGGACCTGCAGCTTGAATGGTCCTGACGTGCTTACGTGAGGTCGCTGGTCCCGATGCTACACGATCTGGACCGACCTTCACCTTTCTTTTTCTCTCTGGAGAAAGGGCAAAGAGCCCGCAAACAGCTGGCCGAGCTGCTGCGCGGATGATTGCTCCTCTGTCGCAGATACAGAGATGATCAGCGATTTAGTTCGGCCATTTTATGTATGGGACCCTTTTCTCTGCGGATGGTTTCAGCGGGGAAGCACAGCGGATTCTTTGGGAGGGTCTACCGACTGTAGATAGAGCGCTGTTTGAATCACATGATAACCCCTTATCATTGGGGGAGTTGACTGGTGCTCTGCACCAGCTCATGTGTGGGAATGTCCTCAGGGCTGCATGGGCTGACGGTAGAATTTGTTAGAGCCTTCTGTGATGTCCTGCGGCATGACTATATGAAGGTCCCGGAGAGAGCCTGGCGACCGGGGAGATGCCCCTCTCGTGCGCAGGGCAGTCGATGCCCTGCTGCTCAAGAAGGGCGAACTCCGTCTGTTGAAGGACTGGCGCCCGGTCTCTCCTCTGCACAGAGTATCAAGTCTTTACAATTGCAAATCGGGCAATAGCAAATCGCTTGGGCTCCATGCTGTCCCAATTGATCCACCCGGACCAGTCCTATACAGTCCCTGGCCGGTCTATTCAAGATACATTTTAATCTACAATTTGAGAGGGAAAAGGGTAAATCGGAGATGTCAGTGTTCCAGTTGAACAAAGGGAACTATGGAGGATTGAGAGAGGAGTTGGCTAAAGTTAACTGGAAAGATACCCTAGCAGGGATGACAGTGGAATAACAATGGCAGGTATTTCTGGGCATAATACAGAAGGTGAAGGATCAGTTCATTCCAAAGAGGAAGCAAGATTCCAACGGGAGTAAGGGGCAACCGTGGCTGACAAGGGAAGTCAGGGACAATATAAAAATAAAAGAGAAGTCCAACGTAGCAAAAATGAGCGGGAAGCCAGAGGATTGGGTAACTTTTAAAGTTCAACAAATGATAACAAAAAAAGGCAATACGGGGAGAAAAGATAAGGTACGAAGGTAAGCTAGCCAATAATACAAAGGAGGATAGTAAAAGCTTATTCAGGTATGTGAAGAGGAAAAAAAGTTAAGACCTATGTTGGACCCTTGAAGACTGAAAAGGGTGAATTTATTATTGGAAACAAGGAAATGGCAGGTGGGTTGAACAGGTACTTTGGATCCGTCTTCACTAAAGAGGACACAGACAATCTTCCTGATCCACTAGTGGCCAGAGAACCCGGTGTAACGCACGAACTGACGGAAATCCACATTAGGCAGGAAATTGTGTTGGGTAGACTGATGGCTGATAAATCCCCAGGGCCTGATGGTCTGCATCCCAGGGTTCTTAAGGAAGTGGCTCTAGAAATCGTGGACGCATTGGTGATCATTTTCCAATGTGTTCTATAGATTCAGGATCGGAGTCTGTGGATTGGAGGGTAGCTAATGTTATCCCACTATTTAAGAAAGTCGGGAGAGAGAAAACTGGGAATTATAGACCAGTTAGCCTGACGTCGTTGAGGGGAAGATGCTGGAGTCAATCAGAAAATATGAAATAACGGCACTTCTGGATAGCAGTAACTAGATGGGTCCGAGTCAGCATGGATTTACGAAGGGGAAATCGTGCTTGACTAATCTTTTGGAATTTTTTGTGGATGTAACTAGGAAAATGGAAAAGGGAGAGCCAGCGGATGTACTTTAGCTGGACTTTCAGAAAGCATTCGATAAGGTCCCACATAGGAGATTAGTGGGCAAAATTAGGGCACATGGTATTGAGGGTAGAGTGCTGACACGGATATCAAATTGGTTGGCAGACAGGAAACATGGAATAGGGATTAACGGGTCCCTTTCAGAATGGCAGCAGTGATTAGTGGGGTACCGCAAGGCTCGTTGCTGGAACTGCAGCTATTTACAATATCTATTCATGATTTAGATGAAGGGATTACAAGTAAGATTAGCAAATTTGCAGATGGCACAAAGCTGGGTGGCAGTGTGAACTGTGAGGATCATGCTATGAGAATGCAGGGCGACTTGGACAGGTTGGGTGAGTGGGCAGATGCATGGCAGATACAGTTTAATGTGGATAAATGTGAGCTTATCCAGTTTGGTGGCAAAGAACATGAAGGCAGATTATTATCTAAATGGTGTCAAATTGGGGAAGGGGGAGTACAACGGGATCTGGGGTCCTTGTTCATCATTCACTGAAAGCAAGGGTACCCGGACGTGGCGTCGAAGAATGAGAAGCTGAAGCAAAGAAGTCGAAGCAAAATAGCCGAATGGAAACGAAGCCGAAACGCCAAATATCCGAAAGCATACGAAGCCGAAACGCCAACGAACCGAGAGCATACGAAGCCGAAACGCCAACGAACCGAAAGCATACGAAGCCGAAACGCCAACGAACCGAAAGGGCGGGACGCCTAAAAGCCAACTAACCGAAAGGCTGCGTCGGTTAAAAGCAAACTCACCGAATGGCTGCTCTGCCGGAACACCGCCAAACCAAAGGCTGCGTCGCCTACAAGCCAATTAACCGAATGTATGTCATACTGTATGTCATCCCCTCCCCCTTAACCCTCCCTCCGCTCTCACTCTCACTGCATCTCTCCATCCGTTTCCCTGTATCTCTCTGACGTCCCTCATGTCCCTTTTGCCAACCCACTCGCTCCGAATTCACTTCTCTCTTCATGTTCATACTTTCTATTTGATTGTTCACTCTCCCTCCATCTTTTCCCTTTTCGTCTTCTTCGCTATCTCTCCCTTTCATCGTTATACTCCCTACTAGAATAAGTATGACCCGTTGGGTCCCATGTTCACACGGGAGGGTTGGTCCCTCAACGCAATATTCCACCTCTCCATCAATTCCAATATTCCCAGTGCGGGGGGGGGGGGGGGCTTTGTGGAGCGTTAGTATGGGCGTTGTGGGCCGAAAGGGACTTGTTTCCAGAGGGCTAGTATGGACATTATTGGCCGAAAGTATTCTTGGGCTGGCAGCTCAGTCACTCAGGTCTTGCAGCTCAGTCACTCGGGCATGGTGGACTGGGAGCTCAGTCACTCAGGGCTGGTGGGCTGGCAGCTCAGAAACTGCCAGAAATTCTGCCCAAAACAGGTGAGAAACTCTGTGAGAGAGAAGGTGTAGAGAATGGAGAATCAATTTTATACATTTTTCATCTTTTTCTACAGATCATAGCAATGAAGGGGGAAAGTCTATCCTGGAGTGGATCTCACAGGGAGCCAATGAAGGGAGGGAGTAAAATAATGGGGTGAGGTTTAATACTTACAGGGGGTATACTTACTGATGGGCGGAAGGAACTCCACCTGGGCTAGTACAGGCCTGATGGGCCGAAATAAATCTTTAAAACTATCTGAGTGAAATTCAGTGAAAGGCACTTTGTCTGGGCTTTTCCTGGCCTGGCACGGGCCCATTGTGCCAAAATGCTCCTCCTGGGCTAATACGGGCATTTAGGGCAAAAGGGACTGGTTTCTGGGCTAATGGGCGCCTTGTGGACCGAAATAATTGGTTTCAGGAAGGCCAAATGTTGGCTGACAGTTGACTCACTAACAGACGGCTGGTGGGCTGGCAGTTCACTCACGGCTGGTCGGTGGCAGTTGATTCACGGCTGGTGGGCTCACCCACACTCACACCCTCCATCACACACACACACAATCCATCACAAACACACTCACAGTAACGCACACAGACACCCTGCATCTCACACACACACACAATCCATCACACACTCACAACCACATTCCATCTCACACCCACATACACACTCACAGCCACCCTCCATCTCACACACTCTGACTCTCACACACACACAACAGATAAACTCTCTTGAATCTACTCACGCGGCTGGGCGCGGCCTCTCCACAGAGCGGGACTTCAGGAGTGAGCGGAACATCCGAAGTGAGCGGGACTTCCGGAGTGAGCGGCACCTTTGGATCAAGCAGAGTGCAGGGCGAACAACTGAATCCAATGCATTTCACGCCAAGCACAGTGAGTGCAGGGCCAACAATCCAATCCATTCCATTTTAATTCAAGTCAAGCACGGTGAGTGCAGGGCCAACAATGCAATCCATTCCATTCCAATTCAAGTCAAGTACATTGCGGGCTGTCAAATCATTCCTTGCAAGCACATTGCGGGATAACAAATCATTTATTGCAAGCACATTGAGGGCAGTCCAATCGTCATTCGTTGCAAGCACATTGCGGGGAAACAAATCATTTATTGCAAGCATATTAAGTGTTAACCAATCATCATGTTTTGCATGCACATTGCGCGGTAACAAATCATTTATTGCAAGCACATTAAAGGTTAACAAATCATCATTCATTGCAAGCACATTAAGGGTTAACAAATCATCATTCATTGCAAGCACATTGCTGGCTAACAAATCGTGGAGTAACAGTTCAATAGATTCATAGTTGATTTGACTCACAGCTTAGAATCACAGTTGTGGATTCTCCCTCACGGTCTTCCAGAATGACTGACTCATGTCCGTCAACCGGGGCTTTATATTCCTGGCTGCACCGGAAGGGGCGTTATCTTCAACATGGTGATTGACAGGCGAGATGACCAATCACGATTTTTTAAGCATTCATAATTCGTATATTTTTCAGCCATCGGAAAAATCCTTGGGTCTGCTGGAGCGGAGGAGGACTGTGAGTAAGATGGCCAACAAAATCATAGCGATAGAGGGTAGAGTTGTTTTCTAAAATCAATATACAACGTAGACAGGAAGTGGTCAATATGAGACTGGGTATAATAATAGATAGATGTGTCTCTCTCTTTTCTCACCAACTCCCCCCCTGCTCACCTTCACTTTTCTCCCCATTTGCATTCTCTCCCCATTTGCCCCCCCCCCTCCCCCCTTATCCATAGTCCCTATGATGGCCAACATCTACACTGGATTGTTGGTGATGTTTCAAATCAGAGAGAGGTGGGAGAAGGGGAGAGGGGAAAGAGAGAGAGGGGTAGACGGGTGAGCGAGTAGGTGAGGGGTTTTCTGTACGGAGTTTGTACGTTCTGATGGCACGGGTTATTGATTGGGGACGATCAGCCATGATCACAATGAATGGCGGTGCTGGCTCGAAGGGCCGAATGGCCTCCTCCAGCATCTATTTTCTATGTTTCTATATTCCCCCCGTGACCTGCGTGGGTTTCCTTCCGCACTCCAAAGACTGAGGTGAGAAAAAACTTTTTCTCCCAGAGAGTTGTGAATTTATGGAATTTCCTGCCACAGAGGGCAGTGGGGGCCAAGTCACTGGATGGATTTAAGAGAGAGTTATATAGAGCTCTAGGGGCTAGTGGTGTCAAGGGATACGGGGAGAAGGCAGGCACGGGTTATTGATAGGGGATCAGCCATGATCACAATGAATGGCGATGTCCTTAGGAAGTGTTCATGAGCGGGGATCGCTGGTCGGCACGGGCCCGTTGGGCCGAAGGGCCTGTTTCCGCACTGTATCTCTAAACTAAAGAAGGGGAGAGAGAGAGAGTGGGGAAAGAGAGAGGGGGAGAGAGAGAGAGGTGCAGACAGAGAGAGGGGGAGAGTGAGAGAGGTGCAGACAGAGAGGGGGAGACAGAGAGAGGGGGGGGCAGGGAGAGAGGGGGGAGAGAGAGGGTGACAGAGAGAGGAGTCGTTTTATTTAGACATTTAGACGATGTGTGGGCTTCCGTCATCGTCCACCATGTTGACAGGATTGGTCGCCGGACATGTCACAGTGTGTATCGTGTCGTGGTTTCAGGGGATCGCCACGAGGAGGCTTCTGTTATCTACCCTAGACATAGAGTAAGGAGAGGGGGAAGAAAGAGGGGACTATTCAATATTAGTTTACTTTAATGTATCATTGTAAATGTACTTTAAAGAGGAGGGGGAGAGATAGAGCAGAGAGAGGGAGAGGGAGAGGGAGAGGGAGAGAGATGGTGAGAGGGAGAGAGAGAGGGAGAGAGGAAGAGAGAGATGGAGAGAGGTACAGTGGGAGAGAGAGAGGGAGGGAGAGATGGAGAGGAAGAGAGAGATGGAGAGAGGTACAGTGGGAGAGAGAGAGAGAGAAGATATGGGAGATGTATTCTTATAGCGTGAAGTGGGGAGAAAAAAACGGGGGGAGTGAAAGACGGAAGAGAGAGAGGGGAGGAAGGAAGGGGAGGGAGGGAGGGAGAGGCAGTAACACATATTAGTTTAAAAGAGTATATCTGTAATGTATTCATATATTTTCATGTATGTGTTAATCAGTTTGTGTTCAATATAAGCAGGGAATGTTGGGTAATAGACCTCTCTCTCGTGATCCAGGCAACCTGCGTGTAATTTGTTATTCATTCAGCTGTCCGGAATATAACTAAATTGGCGACGTGTATGGGATCGAGTTTGCGAACTCATCCTTTAAATACAGCATAGGACTGTTTTGCAACATGCAGTATTGATTAACATTTTCAACAGTAAATACGTTGTTGTGTCGCAGTTGTTTACGAGCTGGACGCGATAGGCCGCAGATCCTTCTATGCAGGGGACTGTAGTTTAAAACAGCAGCTGGACAAATCATCAGGCCATCTCTATGTTGTGTCTACGTGGCAAGATGCCGTCCTTGCGATTGAATAAGATTTATTGTTTGTCGGGTTTCTCAAGCTGGATACCCCTTGTGCAGCTTATTTTTAGGAGAATTGTTACACCAGAACAGAGAGGAAGCAGACTTTTTTTTTTAATAAGAGAGTAGGACACGATGGCAGCGTCCATGGGCTACATCGGAAACCTTGGCAATTTTGACAAGAGTATAGAGCCGTTCAGCACAACATAATGGAGATTAGTGGTGAAGGAGAGACAGTGACTGAAACAATTAAGGCCATTTGCGAACGCATGAAAGCGATTCTGCTCACGGAGACCGGTCTTGAAGTGTACGGCACACTCGTGAATCTCCTTGCGCCCATAAGGCAAAAGTAATGCCATTCAATGACATTATGAAGAAGTTGGTGGAGCACTTCAACCCAAAGCCTCTGGAAATTGCAGAAAGCTATAAATGTGGCATTAGAAACCAGAAGCAGAATGAGACAATCAATGAATATATTGTTGCCTAGAAAAACTGAAGTTTGCACTCTAACTATGGCACCTTTCTCAGACGCGCTTTACGCGACAGATTTGTTTGTGGTCCAGTGGATGAACAAATTCAGTCCCAACTCATGAACACTCCAGATCTTACATTCGAGAAAGCAAGCAAGATTGCTACCACAATGGAGATGGCATTAACGAATGCTCGCGAGTTTCGTCCACCACGGACTGCAGTGGTCGTTTACAGTCACAAGGCAGTGCCTATGGCCAAACCAAGAGGCGCTAAACCAAAACCAACGTATAAGGAGGAGCCGAGTTCAGCCAGTTGTTATCGTTGCAACGGTAATCACTCATCCCAATTTTGTCAGTTCAAAATGGCCAAGTATTCATATACAAAGCTGCCCTATGGTGTGAAATCCTCCCCGACAATTTTTCAGTCTGTCATGGACAAAATATTACCAGGCATTCCGCATTGTGTGTGCAACCGGGATGACCCACTGATATTCACAGAGGACATGGTAGTACATCCGGAAATCCTCGAGCAAGTTCTCAAACGACTGAAGTGCCACAATGTCAAACTGCGACAAAGTAAATGTGCATTTGCGCAGTCAGAGGTGGTCTGCCTTTGACTCAAAGTAGATGCCAACGGACTTCGCCCTGTGAAGGCGAAAGTGGAAGCAATAGTGAATGCTCCAAAACCCAACAATGTCAGAGCTACGATCATTCCTTGGGATGGTGCAGTTCTATGCACGATTCCTTCCAGATTTAGCAACTGTGCTAAAGCCACTACATCATCTGCTACAAAAATATGTGAAATGGATGTGGGGAAAGGAACAGCAACGTGCATATGACATTTGCAAGGAAAACTGACAAGTGACAAACTCTTGGTTCACTACGATAGGACACGCGAGATGAAACTTACTTATGATGCTTCAGGTTATGGTGTAGGTGCAGTGATCTCCCACATAATGAATGACAGACAGTAAAAGTCTACTGCTTTTGCATCCTGCACCCTATCACCGAGTGAACGCAATTATGCAAAGATAGAAAATGAAGCACTCAGCATCGTGTTCGGAATCAAGAAATTCCATCAGTTTCTTCTCGGCAGACCATTCATCCTAGTGACTCATCACAAGCCACTACTAGTGATACTTGGTCCCAAGTCAGCTATACCTTCCATAGCGGCATCAAGGATGCAGCGCTGGGCAATTTTACAGTCCAAGTATGACTACAAGGTGGAGTACAGAAGCTTCAAGTGCAACACAGTTTCAGACTCGTTGTCCCGGTTGCCCCATGAGAAATCTGACGTGGAAAGTGATAGCCCAATCTACACACTGCAAGTTGTAGATGAAGACTTTCCAGTGACTGCAACAAAAATTGCAGCAGAAACAGAAAGACACTGGGCTGAAGTGGGCCTAAGAACAGGATTTGAACGGTTGGATTGAAATCCATAATGGATTGAACTCAGTTCTGAACTCAGAGCTGAAGCCATGTCGATAATCGACGTCATGAATTATCGTGTGAGCAGGGATGCACTAAGTGGGGTTACTGAGTGTTTGTACCTGACTCTTTGAGAAACCAAATTACGAATGACCTTCATGCCGAAATCCTGGCATTGTAAACATGAAGTCAATTGCCAGACGTTTTGTGTATTGGCCTGGTATTGACAGTGACATTGACTCACTGGTGAGCAAATGTAGTGTCTGCCAAATTGCCGGAGTAAACCACCAAAAAACACCACTGTAACCCTGGTCATGGCCAAGTAGACCTTTTCAGAGAGTTCATATAGATTTTTGTGAAAAGGGTAATGATCACTTTCTAGTACTAGTAGATAGTCATTCCAAATGGATTGAGGTTAAGCATATGGGGTCAAGTACTACTACTGAGTGTACCATAGATGAGTTGAGATCAATTTTTGCATGCCATGGTTTACCGGAAGAATTTGTTTCTGATAACGGGCTTCAGTTTCGTTCAGAACGGTTAAAAGAGTTCATGCAGCAGGATAGTGTAAAACACACACTTTTTCCCCCATACCATCTAGTCTCCAACGGGGCGGCGGAATGGTCTGTTAGAGGCAGACTTTGCAGGGTAGTTCAAAGCTCAGCATGAAACATGATTTTTTTTCCTGAAATACAGAACCACACAACACACATCAGCCGGTTACTCACCTGCAGAACTGGTGATCAACAGAAGGCGCCTAAGTCTAATTCAACCCAATTTGGCCTTGAGAGTTGAGCAAAAACAGTTGTCAAAAACGCCATTTTGATTCTCACAAAAAGGAGCGGTACTTCAAGCCAGATGAGCAGGTTCGTGTTCTCAGTCCTCAACACAGGTCCAGTCGAGACAAATGGGGTGTTGGGAAAATAATGGAAATGTGTGGAAAAAATGATGTTTAGTTAAAGTTGGAGATGGGATCAAAAGTGTTCATGTTGATCAAATGATTCCAGCCAAAGATGAACCAAAAACTGAGCATGAAGTCCTAATCACTGAGTCTTTATCTGAAAGTGAGTTGGAAGAGCCAACTGTGATTGAAACACAAATTTCAGTTAGTACAGAAAAATATACAGATTCCTCTGGTCAAAGACAGGGTACAAAAACAGAGACAAACAAACGTACAGTTGATTAAACACCTAAACCTGTTACACCTGTTATTGTTATGCCCCTGTCCCACTTAGGAAACCTGAACGGAAACCTCTGTAGACTTCATAGGTAAAACTGAAATCAAAGACATTATTAAGCAAAGACTGAAGGAAAGATGGCAAAAGCAATGGGATGAAGAGCGGAAAGGACGGGGGTTCTACAGAGTCCAGAGGAAAGTGGGAGAAATGAGATGTGCAGGAAAAAACAGAAAAGAGGAGACAGTAATCTCAAGAATTAGATTTGGACACACTGGTCTGAACAGTACACTTTTTATAATAGGCAAGCATAATACAGGTAGATGTGAATACTGTGGGCAAGAAGAGACAATAGAGCATGTCATTGTACATTGTGAGAGGTATGAGGAGGAGACAGAACGGATGAGTGAGCAGTTCAGAAAAGAAAGAATACAATTTGATTTGGTAGATATTTTGCAAGGAAGTTCATATAAGTGCTATCAAATCCTGTTGCATTTTCTTAGGGTAACCAATTTGTTCGGAAGGATATAGGTTATTAGTATATGTAATGGTGTTGTTTGATCCACACTCCATGCCAGTTGGTGGCGGTAATGCACCAAAAAAGTTGTTTGCCAACCGCCAAAAAACACCACATAGAAGAAGAGGTAGACCTCTGTAGACTTTGCGCCCCAACCAAGGTTTCCGTGCGGTTCCCGGGGGTTTTTGTCTGGCCGAATGGTCGAAAGTGGTTCCGCTTCTTCTTCCGGCGATTATTTCAAAAAATTCAAAACCGGACACGACTAAAAATAAGTTGCCGTTTTAAAAATCGGTAATTTTTTAGTCGAAGCCGGTTGCGATGCTAGTTGAAGGTGGTTGCCGGAGGTTGCAGGTGGTGGAAGGTGTTACGACTACCTGCAACCTCCGGCAACCACCTGCAACCTCCGGCAACTACCTTCAACTAGCATCGCAACCGGCTTCGACTAAAAAAATTACCGATTTTTAAAACGGCAACATGTATTTAGTCGCGGCCGGTTTTGAATTTTTTGAGATAATCGCAAGAAGAGCAACCTTTTCCTTCCTTCCTTCCTTCCTCCCTTCCTTTCTTCCTCCCTTCCTTCCTCACTCCCTTTCCCCTTTTCTGTTTTTTTCCTTCTGCCTTTCCCTGCTTCTGTTCTTACTTAGATTTGTTATCTGTGATTTTTTTTTTATCAGTTCTGATAAAAGATTCTGTTTCACCCTTCTCAGATTCCACCAATCCCTATTTTATACTGAAGAATGTTGGATCAATCATTTATTACTTTTCCTTTCCTGCCTTCCCCCTCCTTCTATCAAATGCTAATATTCTGGATCTGGATGTAGTGCGCTGAAAGTCACGTGGAGAACGTTCAACCTCCATACAGACAAGACAGCACCCGCGGTCGGGATCGAACCCGTGCCGATCATTCTGGCGCTGCATTATTCTGTGAGGCAGCAACTCTGCCGCGGCGCCGCCGTCACCGCCCACCCTCACCGCTGTCGTGAGTTCCGGGCTGAGGCTCTGCGCGGTCGTTTCCGGTCTCGTCTCGTCTGTCCCCGGGAGGGTCCGCGCTCTGTCTCCAGGCCGCCCGGCGGGCGCGCGCGGTGTTGCTGGTCCTCCGGGCCGGTCCTCCAGGCGGGCGCGGGCGCGGTGTTGCTGGTCCTCCGGGCCGGTCCTCCGGGCCGGTCCTCCGGGCCGGTCCTCCGGGCCGGTCCTCCGGGCCGGTCCTCCAGGCGGGCGCGGTGTTGCTGGTCCTCCGGGCCGGTCCTCCAGGCGGGGTGAGCCGTGGGTACATGGGCCGGGGCTGGGGTTCGGGTGCTGGGGCGGGTCCAGTCTCCGGCCTCGCACCGGGAAACACAGTGGCCGGGACTGGGAGAGAGAGATACCGAGAGATAGAGACCGGGAGAGAGAGAGAGAGAGACAGGGAGAGAGAGAGAGAGACAGGGAGAGAGAGAGAGAGACAGGGAGAGAAAGACAGGGAGAGAGAAAGACAGAGAGAGAGAGAGAGACAGGGCGATAGAGAGGGAGAGAAAGAGAGAGAGAACGTGGAGAGTCAGGAGAGAGAGGAGAAGAGAGTGGGAGGCTGAGAGGGGGCAGGAATAAGGGGAGAGGGTCAGAGGGAGGGGGCTGGGAGGAGAGGGGTGAGAGGCTGGAGGTGGAGAAGGGGTGAAGTGGGTAGCGGGGGGAAGCAGGGAGCAAAGGGAGGGGAGAGGGATTCCATGGGGAGTGGATGACGAGGGGGATGAATGGGGGGGGGGCAGGGAACTGGGGGAGGGGTCGTGAGCCAAAGAAGGGGATAGGGAGCCAGGTGGGGGTTCACATTGTTTGAGGGTGGGGAGGGAGCAACAGGGAGGAGGAGGGAAGGAGCAGGATGCTGCAGGGGTAAGGGGCAGGGAGCCACAGGGAGGAGGTCACATTGTTTGGGGGTGGGGAGGGTGTTGCAGTTTATGAAGTCAAACCAGAGCAGGATCTTCACTGTGAATGGCGGGACGCTAGGGGAATGTGTGGAGCCGAGGGATCTAG
Source organism: Amblyraja radiata (assembly GCF_010909765.2). Lineage (NCBI taxonomy): Eukaryota > Metazoa > Chordata > Chondrichthyes > Rajiformes > Rajidae > Amblyraja > Amblyraja radiata. Next base: position 1,003,711 of record NW_022630104.1, read on the forward strand.
GAGTGTGGGTACGAGTTGGACCGAAGGGTCTCTTTCCAACGCTGTTTAACTCTATGATTCTATAACAAAGTGCTGGAGTAATTCAGCGGGTCGGCCAGCACCTGCGGAGAAGATAGACACAAAGTGCTGGAGTAACTCAGCGGGTCGGCCAGCACCTGCGGAGAAGATAGACACAAAGTGCTGGAGTAACTCAGCGGGTCGGCCAGCACCTGCGGAGAAGATAGACACAAAGTGCTGGAGTAACTCAGCGGGTCAAGCAGCATCTGGTGAAGATAGACGCGAAAAGTGCTAGAATAGCTTAGGGTTAGGGTAACAGGCAGCATTTGTGGAGAAGATAGACACAAGTAACTTAGGGTTAGGGTAACAGGCAGCAAGGAGAAGAAACGGGAATAATCCCCGAGGATTGGCGTACTGCGCATGTTGTTCCATTGTTTAAAAAGGGTTCTAAGAGTAAACCTAGCAATTATAGGCCTGTTAGTTTGACTTCAGTGGTGGGCAAATTAATGGAAAAGATACTTAGAGATAATATATATAAGCATCTGGATAAACAGGGTCTGATTAGGAACAGTCAGCATGGATTTGTGCCTGGAAGGTCATGTTTGACTAATCTTCTTGAATTTTTTGAAGAGGTTACTAGGGAAATTGACGAGGGTAAAGCAGTGGATGTTGTCTATATGGACTTTAGTAAGGCCTTTGAAAAGGTTCCTCATGGAAGGTTGGTTAAGAAGGTTCAACTGTTGGGTATAAATGCAGGAGTAGCAAGATGGATTCAACAGTGGCTGAATGGGAGAAGCCAGAGGGTAATGGTGGATGGTTGTTTGTCGGGTTGGAGGCAGGTGACTAGTGGGGTGCCTCAGGGATCTGTGTTGAGTCCTTTGTTGTTTGTCATGTACATCAATGATCTGGATGAAGGTGTGGTAAATTGGATTAATAAGTATGCAGATGATACCAAGATAGTTGTGGATAATGAAGAGGATTTCCAAAGTCTACAGAGTGATTTAGGCCATTTGGAAGAATGGGCTGAAAGATGGCAGATGGAGTTTAATGCTGATAAATGTGAGGTGCTACACCTTGGCAGGACAAATCAAAATAGGATGTACATGGTAAATGGTAGGGAATTGAAGAATACAATTGAACAGAGGGATCTGGGAATAAGGTTAAGGGGGGACATGATAGAGGTCTTTAAAATGATGAGAGGGATAGACAGAGTTGATGTGGATCAGCTTTTCCCTTTGAGAAAAGGGAAGATTCAAACAAGAGGACATGACTTCAGAATTAAGGGACAGAAGTTTAGGGGTAACATGAGGGGGAACTTCTTTACTCAGAGAGTGGTAGCGGTGGGGAATGAGCTTCCAATGGAAGTGGTGGAGGCAGGTTCGTTGGTATCATTTAAAAATAAATTGGATAGGCATATGGATGAGAAGGGAATGGAGGGTTATGGTATGAGTGCAGGCAGGTGGGACTAAGGGAAAAAAGCTGTTCGGCACGGACTTGTAGGGCCGAGATGGCCTGTTTCCGTGCTGTAATTGTTATATGGTTATAAGATAGACACAAAGTGCTGGAGTAACTCAGTGGGTCAGGCAGCATCATTGGAGAGAATGAATGGGTGACATTTTGGGTCAAGGCCCTTTTTTGGTGTAGTTTAGAGATGCAGTGCGGAAACAGGACTTTCGGCACACAGAGTCCACACTGACCAGCGTTCACCCCGTACACTAGCACTATCCTATGCACATTAGGGATAATTTAACTATTTTGTGGAGGTCTATTAATCTACAACCCTGAACGTCTTTGAAATGTTGGAAGAAACCGGAGCACAAGGAGTAAAAATGCACGCAGGTCAAGGAGAGAACATACAAACTCCACAGACAGCACCCATAGTCAGGATCGAGCCAGGGTCTCTGGCCATGTACCACTGCGCCACTGTGCCGCTGTGGACTTATATAACTTGCTTCCGCCATAAACACACCCAATATGTGCTGGTAATGTCCTGTTTGCCAGCTTGTTGACCCTCTGTGTTCCCCTCCTGCAGGGTTTAGGAGCCTTGCTGTGGACGGAGAGACGGGGACGTGAGCGGCCATTGAGGGTGGCCAGGGTGCCGGTTAGCCCCCCCCCCCCCCCCATCTACTCGATGTGCAGGTTGTGCTTCCATGGAGGACCACATGACGGGGCACAACAAGGAAAAGCGTTATGAGTGTGACGTGTGCGGCAAGGCCTGGCAGTGCCCGAGCCAGCTGGAGATCCACCAGCGGGTTCACACGGGAGAACGCCCCTTCGACTGCTCGGAGTGCGGCAAGAACTTCACCCGCTATGACAAACTTCTGCGGCACAACCGTGTGCACTCCGGCGAGAGGCCCTTCTCCTGCTCTGACTGCGGCAAGAGCTTCAAGACAGCGCAACACCTGAAGGTGCACCAGCGAGTGCACACGGGCGAGAAGCCCTATGGCTGCTCCACCTGCGGCAAGAGCTTTACCTGGTTGTCGGGGCTGCGGGTGCACCAGCAGGTGCACAGCAGTGAGCGGCCCTTCACCTGCACTGACTGCGGCAAAGGCTTCAAGTCGGCACCGGACCTGAAGCAGCACAGGCACCTGCACACCGGGGAGCGGCCCTACACCTGCGTCCAGTGCGGCAAGGGCTTCACCCAGTCCCACAGCCTGTTGTCCCACCAACGCACACACTCCGGCGAGCGGCCCTACACTTGCGCCCAGTGCAGCAAGGGCTTCACCCAGTCCGCCGGGCTGCTGTCGCACCAGTGCACCCACACCGAGGAGCGCCCCTACACCTGCAGCGACTGTGGCAAAGGCTTCACCCGCTCCGACAGCCTGCTGGAGCACCAGCGCACCCACACCGGCGAGCGCCCCTACACCTGCGCCCAGTGTGGCAAGGGCTTCACCCAGTCCCACAGCCTGCTGGACCACCAGCGCACCCACACCGGCGAGCGCCCCTACACCTGTGCCCAGTGCGGCAAGGGATTCACCCAGTCCTATAGCCTGCTGATGCACCAGCGGATCCACACCGGCGAGCGCCCCTACACCTGCGTCCAGTGTGGCAAGGGCTTCACCTGCTCCACCAGGCTGCTGTCCCACCAGCGGGTGCACGCCGGCGACCGTCCCGTCCCCAGCCCGGTGTGTGGATAGTGCTTTGCCATGGCCTCGCACACCCTGTCTCACTAGCATGTGCAAACCAGTAGCCAGCCCTAAGATTGCGCGGACTGTGGTGAGGCGTTTGACAGCACACGGCGGTTGCGGCAGCACCGGCAGACCCACGCCGGCGTGCAGCTGCTCCCACTGTGACAGAGCATGGGGGTTGCGGGAGCAGCAGCGGTTACACTCCAGAGAGAGACCCTTTGTGTGCGCAGTGGTGGCAAGTGTTTCACCCGCATGTCCAGCCTGTGCCAGGGGCGTACCCACAGCGGTGAGCATCCCTTCCCCTGCGCGTGCTGTGGTAAGGGCTTCACCCGCCTTAACCACCTGCTGGAGCACCAGCGAGTCCAAACCGGCCAGCATCCCTTCACCTGCCCACTCTGTGGCAAGGCCTTTGCCCTCTCCTCGTGGCTGGTACACCGCCATGTGGATAGGCGCTGTTTAGTTAAACACAAAATGCTGCAAGGAATGGGTAGCGTTTCTGGTCGAGACCCTTCTTGAGTCTCGACCCGAACGTAACCCATTCCTTCTCTCCAGAGATGCTGCCTGTACCGCTGAGTTACTCCTAAACTCTGAAACGTCACCTATCCATGTTCTCCACAGATGCTGCATTTCCCGCTGAGTTACTCCAGCACTCTGTGAAACGTCACCTATCCATGTTCTCCAGAGATGCTGCCTGACCCGCTGAGTTACTGCAGCACTTTGTGTTCGAGTCACAGAGTGATACAGTGTGGAAATAGGCCCAACTTGCCCACACCGACCAACATGTCCCAGCTACACTAGTCCCACCTGCCTGTGTTTGGTCCATGGTAGACAAAAGTGCTGGAGAAACTCAGCGGGTGCAGCAACATCTAGGGAGCAAAGGAAATAGGCAACGTTTCGGGCCGAATCCCTCTGAAGAAGGGTTTCGGCCCGTAAAGTTGCCTATTCCCTTCGCTCCATAGATGCTGCTGCTCCCGCTGTGTTTCTCCAGCACTTTTGTCTACCTTCGATTTTCCAGCATCCGCAGTTCCTTCTTAAACACTGTGTTCGGTCCATATCACTCCAAATTTGTCCTATCCATGTACCTGTCTAACTGTTTCTTAAACGTTGAGATAGTCCCAGCCTCAACTACCTCCTCTGACAGTTTGCTTCATACACCCACCACCCGCTGTGTGAAAAACTTCCCCCTGAGATTTCTATTAAATTTTTTCCCCTTCACCTTGAACCCACCTTGGTCCTCGATTCCCTCACTCTGGGCAAGAGATTCTGTGCATCTAACTAAATTGTGTTCTATGCAAGATTCCAGCATCTGCAGTTTCTTGTGTCTCCCTCACCTATATCCACCTATCACTTCTGAAGAAAGGTCTCAACCTGAAACATCACCCATTCCTTCTCTCTAGAGATGCTGCCTGTCCCGCTGAGTTACTCCAGCAATTTGTGTCCACCTATCACTTGCCAGGCTTTGTCCAGCCCCCATCTCTCTTTTCCAGCTTCCTCCCCCCGCCCTCTCCAATCAGTCTGAAGAAGGGTCCTGACTCAAAACATCATCTGTCCATTCCATCTAAAGCGGTGGAGGAACACACCCACCCACCCCCCCCCCCCTCCTAATCAAGTCCTGGAGTCTGTCCCGACCCCATCCCTTTTTTTCAGCTTTCTCCCCCGACTCCATCAATCGAAAGAAGGGTCCAGACCCGACACGTCGCCTGTCCATTCCACTCCAAAGTGCCAGTAGAACTCGGCAGGTCAGCCATCCGTGGTGGGAAACGGATGGAGAAGTGTTACTATTAAAAGCTCTCCTTGGCCCTGTCGAGAATTCTTGGGATGTGATGCAAGGCCTGAGCTGACCAGTCATCGACAGCCCCCCTTCCCCTCGTGGGCCATCTCTTCATCATTCCTTTGTCTTCTTCACGCTGGATGACAAGCAGAACCATCTTGGCTTAACAGTAGATGTATCTCCCTCCCTTTCGCCTTTCGTTTCTGCTGGTATTACAGCGGAATTAAAACTACTTCCCTTAGGTCCTGATCATTCTTTTTTTAGTTAAGGTAGAACTTTTGACAGTTGCTATTGGTTTAGGATCTTGAATATTCCCATAGCATAAATTTGACATGAACCGTACTTCCTTTTCTATGAAGTTCCCCAGATCAGGAAGCATGGCTCTCGATTCTCAATTTCCTCTAACAGACCAGCATCATCTTTTCTCTAAGTCTATAGGGCAGTTTTAGAGTGATAATTTTCATATTGCTAACAACATTCATTTCTTGCAAGTGGTCTAAGAGGGCAGTCATTTCTTTCATACCTAAGAAATATCGCAAACTCCCACAATGCTTTTGCGTCTTCTGGCTGGATAGCTGTCCAAGCAGAGGCCTTCTTCATGAGGATGTCTTTGGATCATGGAAGTTTAAAGGGACTTTTATGTAGTGCGTCGGCAGCGAGCGGCGACTGCAGGGGTTCAACAGCCCCGACCACGGGTGAGCAAAAGGGGTAGTATGATTGAACTGTATTACCTTTCATCACAGTGAGGAATGTTAGTTCCGCTGTGGTGGATGTTTATGTTAGATTTTATTTTATGTGGCTGTGTGTCTTGTTGCTTTTTACTTAGTATGGCTGTATGGTAACTCAAATATCACTGTACCTTAATTGGTACGTGACAATAAATTCCAATTTGAAGTTGATGAGCTTTCGTCTATATATTTTTTAAAAAAGGATAATGTTGACTGATCATGCACAATTGTGACAGCTTGATTTCATAGGCAGGGCAGGGGCATTCCCTGAGGGATTCGGGGGGTTGGAAGAAGTTGCTTCTGTGTTTTTCCCCTCAGTTATTGTCCGGGGAGGAAGGCGGCGGCACTTGCCTCCCCTGCCCTGACCCGCATCCGGTCCACCACGGAGGGGGAAGCGTGCAAACTCCACACAGACAGCGTCGGTGATTGCCCTGCCTGGAGTCAGGCCCTTTGGCCCCTCTCGTCCGTGCTACCCCGGGCTTTCTGCAACACAATCTTGCACTGTTCTGTACTGGATATTGCATTTGTTGCGTTTGTCATCCTCACCGTATGTACACTTTTTGCTCTGGTGGCTGCATGTGAGCGGGAGATTTCATCACCTCCCAGTCGATGTGCAGAACAACAACTAATGAAGCATCTGGAACACAGTTATCCTGGGTTGCTGCAGGCTGAAGCATCAAACTACTACCCTGTTGAGCCCCGTCAGTCCCACAGCATAGAAACACACAGCCATGCCTATCGAAGCTAGTCCCACATGCCTGCGACTGGCCCCTAACCCTCTCTGCCTTTCCCACCCATGCCTTTAGAAAGGAGATGAGGAGGAATTTCTTTAGCCGGAGGTTGGTGAATCTGTGGAATTCATTGCCACAAATAGCGGTGGAGGTCAAGTCACCGGGTATTGTTTAGATTTTAGAGATACTGTGCGGATACAGGCCCTTCGGCCCACTGAGTCCTCACCTAACAGTGATCACCCCATACACTAGCTCCATCCTACACACATTAGGGACAATTTTACAGAAGCCAATTAACCTACAAACCAGCACGTCTTTGGAATGCGGAAGGAAACCGGAGTACCCGGAGAAAACCCACGCAGGTCACGGGGAGAACATGCAATCTCCGTAGAGACAGCACCCGTATTCAGGATGGAACCCGGGTCTCTGGCGCTATGAGGCAGCAACTTGACCGCTGTACCAACGTGTATTTTTGCTATTACACCAGCTGAGTTGTGCACGAATGGTTCACATTAATCATGTCAATCTGAGGGGCAACTTTTCCACACAGAGGGTGATGGGTGTATGGAACGAGCTGCCGGAGTAGGTTGTTGAGGCAGGGATTATCACCGTTTAAGAGACACATGGGCAGGTACATGGATAGGACAGGTTTGGAGGGATATGGGCCAAACGTGGGCAGGTGGACTCGTGTAGATGGGGCATGTTGGTCGGTGTGGGCAGGTGGGACTAGTGTAGATGGGGCATGTTGGTCGGGGTGGGCAAGTTGGGCCGAAGGAAGGGCCTGTTTCTATGCTGGGTGACTAGATGGGGCATGTTGGTCAGGGTGGGACTAGTGTAGATGGGGCATGTTGGTTGGGTGGGACAAGTGTAGATAGGGCATGTTGGTCGGGGTGGGACTAGTATGGATGGGGCATGTTGGTTGGGGCGGGATTAGTGTAGATGGGGCATGTTGGTTGGGGTGGGACTAGTGTAGATGGAACAAGTTGGTCGGGGTGGGATTAGTGTAGATGGAGCATGTTGGTCGGGATGGGATTAGTGTAGAAGGGGCATGTTGATCGGGGTGGGACTAGTGTAGATGGGGCATGTTGGTCGGGGTGGGACTAGTGTAGATGGGGCATGTTGGTCGGGGTGGGACTAGTGTAGATGGGGCATGTTGGTCGGGGTGGGCAGGTGGGACTAGTGTAGATGGGGCATGTTGGTCGGGGTGGGCAGGTGGGACAAGTGTAGATGGGGCAACTTGGTTGGTGTGTGGGCAGGTGGGACTAGTGTAGATGGGGCATGTTGGTCGGGGTGGGACTAGTGTAGATGAGGCATATTGGTCGGGGTGGGACTAGTGTAGGTGAGGCATGTTGGTCGGGTGGGACTAGTGTAGATGGGGCATGTTGGTGGGGTGGGACTACTGTAGACGGGGCATGTTGGTCGGGGTGGGACTAGTGTAGATGGGGCATGTTCGTCGGGGTGGGCAAATTTGGCCGAAGGAAGGGCCTGTTTCCATGCTGGGTGACTCTGTGACTATGAACTTCCAAGAGTAGCTTTCTCCTTTCTCTGGGTCATTCATTGTTAATAAAGAAAGTTTACTTTACCTGTTTAAATGTCCACAGTAAAGCATAGTCAGAAGTGAGCCCACCTGCTTCAGCCATGATGAATTAAGAAAATACATAATTATTCACTTCTCTGAGATTAGAATTGGTCAGAACATTCCCTCCACCGTGACCCTTGACACCAATGTCCCTCGGGGTCATGACCTTGCCACCCACAACTTGTGGCCAGGTCTCAGGCCAATGGGATCGAGACGTCCGTCCACTGGTCAGAACATTCTGTTCACCGCGACCTTTGGCACCAATGACCCTCAGGGTCACGACCTTGCTACACACAATGTCCGTCCACTGGTCGGAACACTATTGTAGTCACGTGAGCAGCAACGATGAGATAGAATATGGGAAGGACATTGAGAACCTACTGTCCTGAAGGGCCGAATGGCCTACTCCTGCACCCATTGGCAGGACAACAATCCATCCCCCAACATCAGCAAGACTAAAGAGTTAGCATTTACAAGAACGATCCCAGGAATGAGTGGGTTAACGTACGATGAGCGTTTGTCGGCACTGGGCATGTACTCACTGAAGTTTAGAAGATTGGGGGGGGGGGGGGGGGATCTCAATGAAACTTCACCGAACAGTGAAAGGCCTGGATAGAGTGGATGTGGATAGAGTGGATGTGGAGAGGATGTTTCCACTGGTGGGAGAGTCTAGGACCAGAGGTCACAGCCTCAGAATTAAAGGACGTTCCTTTAGGAAGGAGATGAGAAGGAATCTCTTTAGGCAGAGGGTGGTGAATCTGTGGGATTTTTGCCACAGACGGCACTAGAGGCCAGAAGTCAATGGATATTTTTAAGGCAGAGATAGATAGATTGTTGATTAATGCGGGTGTCAGGGGTTATGGGGAGAAGGCAGGAGAATCGGGTTAAGAGAGAGAGGTAGGTAGATCAGCCATGATTGAATGGTGGGGTAGACTTGATGGGCCAAATGACCTAATTCCGATTTCGTGTGTTATGGTCTACTCGGACTTAAGGAAATGCAAGCAGCCACTTTATGCAACGAGCAATTAATCAACAGAGGGCAATTATTGTCCCGCAGACAACTACTGCCCCAGGTGGATATCACGATGTGTGCAACAAACATTGATTGGCCACTGGTGGGCGAAGGGTTAATGTGGTAATCGGCTTGATTGAAGCTGATTAAAAAAATGGCAGCTGCTGTGTATAAAAGGGGGAGTTGTGGGAGTGAGGTGGTCCTGGGCTGCGGATGGGAGCAGTGGTCCTGGGCTGCGGATGGGAGCAGTGGTCCTGGGATGTGCATGGGAGCAGTGCTCAGGTAGAGACAGGGAGTCTCCCCTTGCACCCTGTGCTCAGGGTAGAGACAGGGAGTCTCCCCTTGTGAGCAGTGCTCAGGGTAGACAGGGAGTCTCCCCTTGTGGCCAGTGCTCAGGGAGTCTCCCCTTGTACTCAGGGTAGAGACAGGGAGTCTCTCCTTGTGTCTGATGTGGATCTGCATCTCCAGGGCATGAGGTAGGTGAGAACACTATAGCTTTCTCCTGAATTGTTTGCTTCTTTGATTAATTCTGCTGACATTTCCTTTTGATTGTTGGCATTTGAAGTGTCCAGGGTTTTTAATTATTTTTTTCTGGTGGAACTGGAATTGTGCTATATCTCAGAAACGAAAGGATGTTTCCACTAGTGGGAGAATCTCAGACCAGAGGGCACAGTGTCAGAATTCAAGGATGTATCTTTACTAAAGTGATGATACCCTAACCTTAACACAACTGAAATTGAATCTGGCTGATGTAAAATGTAGAAGCAAAGAACTGCAGATGTTGGTTTATACCAAAGATGGGCACATTGCTGGAGTAACTCAATGGACCAGGCAGCATCTCTGGAGAAACAAGATTTTGGGATGGAACAAAAGGTTTCGTGCCCTTATTATCACCCATCCTTCTCTCCACAGATGCTGCCTGACCCGTTGAGTTACTCCAGCACTCTGTGAAACGTCAGCTATCCATATTCTCCACAGACGCTGCCTGACCCGCTGAGTTACTCCAGCACTCTGTGAAATATCACCTATCCATGTTCTCCACAGATGCTGCCTGACCCGCTGAGTTCCTCCAGCCCTCTGTGAAATGTCACCTATCCTTCTCCTCCACAGATGCTGCTTGACCCACTGAGTTACTCCAGCACTCTGTGAAACATCTCCTATCCATGTTCTCCACAGATGCTGCTTGACACGGTGATTTACTCCAGCAATTTGTGTCTATCTGCAATAAAATGTTGATCAGTGATAATTGTTAATGATTGTAGCACAATGTGGAACAAGGAGCTGGAACAGATGCAGGGATAATTTAGAGTATGAAGGGATCTGAGGGGCATTCTTACTGTGAACCCAGTAACTTGGAACAATTAGAAACATAGAAAATAGGTGCAGGAGGAGGCCATTTGGCCCTTCAAGCCAGCACCGCCATTCATTGCAATCATGGCTGACCGTCCCCAATCAATAACCCGTGCATGCCTTCTCCCCATATCCCTTGAATTCCAAAAGCCCCTAGAGCTCTATCTAACTCTCTTAAATCCATCCAGTGATTTGGCCTCCATTGCCCTCTGTGGCAGGGAATTCCACAAAATCACAACTCTCTAAGACTTTCTCAGTCTTAAATGGCCTCCCCTTTATTCTAAGACTGTGGCCCCTGGTTCTGGACTCGCCCAACATTGGGATCATTTTTCCTGCATCTAGCTTGTCCAGTCCTTTTATAATTTTATGTTTCTATAAGATCCTCCCCTTTTCCCCTCATCCTTCAAAATCCAGTGAATACAAGCATAGTCTTTGCAATCTTTCCTCATATGACAGTCCTGCCATCCCAGGGATCAATCTCGTGAACCTACGCTGCACTGCCTCAATCACTAAGATGTCCTTCCTCAAATTAGGAGACCAAAACTGTACACAATACTTCAGATGTGGACTTACCAGAGCCCTATACAACTGCAGAAGAACCTCTGTACTCCTATACTGAAATCCTCTTGTTATGAAGACTAACATTCCATTAGCTTTCTTCACTGCCTGCTGTACCTGCACGCCAACTTTCAGTGACCGGTGTACAAGGACACCCAGGTCTCGCTGTACCTCCCCTAACCTAACCCCATTGAGATAATAATCTGCCCCCTTGATTTTGCCACCAAAGTGGATAACCTCACATTTATCTATATTATACTGCATCTGCCACGCATTTGCCCACTCACTCAACCTGTCCAGGTCACCCTGCAACCTCCGAACATCCTCTTCACAGTTCACACTGACACCCAGCTTTGTGTCATCTGCAAACTTGCTAGTGTTGCTCCTAATTCCCTCTTCAAAATCATTAATATATATGGTAAACTGTTGCGGCCCAATACCGAGCCTTGCGGCACTCCACTCGCCACTGCCTGCCATTCTGAAAAGGACCCGTTCACTCCTACTTTTTGCTTCCTGTCTGCCAACAATTTTCTATCCACGTTAACACCCTACCCCGAATACCGTGCGCTCTAATTTTAGTCACCAGTCTCCCGTGAGGGATTTTATCAAAGGCTTTCTGAAAGTCTAGATACACTACATCCATTGGCTCGCCTTCATCCATTTTACTTGTCACATCCTCAAAAAATTCCAGAAGATTAGTCAAGCATGATTTTCCTTTCATAAATCCATGCTGGAGAAATGCTGGAGAAACTCAGCGGGTGAGCAGCATCTATGGAGCGAAGGAGATGTGAGGGTATCCACTTTGGTGGCAAAAACAGGAAGGAAGATTATTATCAAATCTTGTGTCAAGTTGGGAAAAGGGAAAGTACAATGGGATCTGGGGGTCCTTGTTCATCAGTCAATGAAAGGAAGCATGCAAGTACAGCAGGCAGTAAAGAAAGCGAATGGCATGTTGGCCTCCTCAATAGAGGAGTTGAGTTTAGGAGCAAAGAGATCCTACTGCAGTTGTACAGGGCCCTAGTGAGACCACACCTGGAGAATTATGTGCAGTTTTAGTCTCCTAATTTAAGGAAGGACATTCTTGCTGTTGAGGGAGTGCAGTGTAGATTCATCAGGTTAATTCCTGGGATGGCAGGACTGTCATATGTTGAGAGAATGTAGCGGCTGGGCTTGTATTCACTGGAATTTATAAGGATGAGCGGGTATCTTATAGAAACATATAAAATTATTAAGGGATTGGACAGGGTAGATGCAGGAAACATGATCCTGTTGTTGGGGGAGGTCAGAACCAGGGGGCACAGTTTAAGAATAAGGGGTAGGTAATTTAGGACGGAAATGAGGATAGACTTTTTCACCCAGAGAGTTGTGATTCAGTGGAATTCTCTGCCACAGAAGCAGTGGAGGCCAATGCACTGGATGTTTTCAAGAGTTGGTTCAAGTTCAAGTTCACATTTGTTGTCACATGCACCAATTAAGGTACAGTGATATTTGAGTTACCATACAGCCATACCAAGTGAAAAACAAAAATACACAGCACATAAAGTTTAACATAAACATCTACCGCAGAGGAATCAACATTCCTCACTGTGATGGAATGCAAAAAAGTTCAGTCATCTTCCTCCATCGTTCACCCTTGGTCGGGGCCTTGAACCCTCCTCAGTCGCCGCTGCCCATGGTCCGCTGTTCAAGTCGTCTCGTCTCGATGATGGAAAATCCGGCATCGGAACACTCCGCAGCTCCCAAGTCGGCCTCTCCTTATTCGAGTCCACAGGCCCTGCGGTCGGAGCTCCTTCACTGGCGATCCTCGGCAAAGGATCGCAGGCTCCACTTAGGTGTCCGACCCGTGGTCCACCGGCCAGCTGCGACACCTCACTTGTATCTCCGAGTTCACCACAGACGTTCAGCACGTCACGGGCAAGCACAACACAGTCGCTGACGCTCTATCCCGTCCTGTCATTCCTTCTGTCTCAGCGAGTGGATGCTAGGATGGCGGACTACCGCACTGCAGTTTCTGGCCTCCGGTTGGCTGACGTCCGGTGTGGATCCTCGGGCATGATGGTCTCCACGGCTCAACCCCGCCCCATTGTCCCCATACGTTGGTGCCGCCGGTTCTTTGACTCCATCCACGGCCTGGCCCACCCATTCATATGGGCGACCTCTGCTATGGTGGTGGACAAGTTTGGCACGGGCTCCGCAAGCAGTTGGTGGCATGGGCCCACGCCTGCCTTCCCTGTCAAACCTCCAAGGTCTAGCGGCATGTGTAGGATTGGTGCAGGATTTCGCCATCCCTTCCTACATATTCACGTTGACCTGGTGGGCCCGTTGCCAACAGATGTTAAAGTCTGTGCCGCACCAGCAGCTTGAAACACTGTGCCGGACTCCAGGAAAGGCCGCACCACTCCACATTGTTAGGCCACGTGGGGGGGGGGGGGGGTGGGGAATGTTAAACCAGCATCCGCAGTCCCTCCCTACATGCGTTGATCGACCATTGGTGGTCGAAGGGTTGGAAACTAAGACGTTTGGACAGGTGCGTGGACAAGACAGGTTTAGAGGGGAGGTACACAAAATTGCTGGGGAAACTCAGCGGGTGCAGCAGCATCTATGGAGCTCCATAGATGCTGCTGCACCCGCTGAGTTTCCCCAGCAATTTTGTGTACCTTCGATCTTCCAGCATCTGCAGTTCCCTTTTTGAACAGGTTTAGAGGGGAGAATGGGCCAAAAGTGAGTGGGCCATTGGCAGCTTTTCAAGATGGCGCTTTGAAGGGCGAGACCCTAACAAGATGGCCGCCGTCAACCAGCGCCACTGACGGCGACCCCTCACCAAGATGGCCGCCATCAACCCCCTGATTTACATCGGTGAGACCAAGCGTAGGTTGGGCGACCGTTTCGCCGAACACCTCCGCTCAGTCCGCAATAACCTACCTGACCTCCCGGTGGCTCAGCACTTCAACTCCCCCTCCCATTCCCAATCCGACCTCTCTGTCCTGGGTCTCCTCCATTGCCAGAGTGAGCAACAGCGGAAATTGGAGGAACAGCACCTCATATTCCGTCTGGGGACCTTGCGTCCTTACGGCATCAACATTGAATTCCCCCAATTTTGCTAGCCCTTGCTGTCCCCTCCCCTTCCTTCACCCTCTAGCTGTCTCCTCCCACCCTCCCATCCGCCCGCCCTCGGGCTCCTCCTCCTCCTCCCTTTTCCTTCTTTCTTTCCCCCCCCCCCCCCCCCCCCCACCAGTCTGAAGAAGGGTTTCGGCCTGAAACGTCGCCTATTTCCTTCGCTCCATAGATGCTGCTGCACCCGCTGAGTTTCCCCAGCAATTTTGTGTACCATCAACAAGACAGATGGCCGCCATCAACCCCTCAACAATATTCCAACCCCTCAACAAGATGGTCGACATCAACCCCTCACCAAGATGGCCGCCATCAACCCCTCAACAATATTCCAACCCCTCAACAAGATGGTCGACATCAACCCCGCACAAAGATGGCCGCCGGCTGCCGGCCAATCAGCGGCGCCGACCTCACCTGCCCTCACCAAGATGGCCGCCCGCTGGTCCCGCCCCGGGCCGAGTCTCCCCATCGACCGGATAAAAATGGCGGCGGAGAAGCGGCGGTTGGTGGCGGCGCTGCCGAGCTGAGGTAAATAATGTTGTGAATCAGCAGCGGGGATGGAGCGGGATCGGGATCGGGATCGGGTCAATATGGGGGAGAAGTGAGTTAAATCACCACAGAAACTACACGTGTGGGGGGGAAACTGGGCTCACACTCCTTATAAACCTCCCCCTCTTATTCACTCAGGTCAATAACGGCATCAATAAATCAGCAGCGGAATTAGCGAAATAAACCCGTAAATCTGGGAGAGAGAGAGTTGGGGTCAATCTCCACATAAACTACACGCCTGGTGGAATAAACCCGTAAATCTGGGGGAGAGAGAGAGAGAGCTGAGGTCAATCTCCACATAAACTACACGTCTGGGGGCAAAACTGGGTAAATCTGGGGGAGAGAGAGAGAGAGAGTTGGGGTCAATCTCCACATAAACTACACGTCTGGTGGAATAAACCCGTAAATCTGGGGGAGAGAGAGAGAGAGCTGAGGTCAATCTCCACATAAACTACACGTCTGGGGGCAAAACTGGGTAAATAATATAAACTCACCGTCTGGAGCAGCGTCCTGAGATAAAACGCGTTATAAACATCTCCCTCTCTCTCTGCCCCCCCCCTCACCCTGTAAATAATCAATAAATCACCAAATAAACTACACGTCTGGTGGAATAAACCCGGTAAATCTGGGGGAGAGAGAGAGAGAGAGAGTTGAGGTCAATCTCCACATAAACTACACGTCTGGTGGAATAAACCCGGTAAAGCTGGGGGAGAGAGAGAGCTGAGGTCAATCTCCACATAAACTACACGTCTGGGGGCAAAACTGGGGTGAATAATATAAACTCACCGTCTGGAGCAGCGTCCTGAGATAAAACACGTTATAAACATCTCCCTCTCTCTCTGCCCCCCCTCTGTAAACAGCCAATACATCACCAAATAAACTACACGTCTGGGGAACAAAGCCCCGAGTGACGTCACAATGGACACAAGGCATGACGTGACACTGTGGGAGGGAGGTCCGGGCCACTCCAGCGCCGGTGGTCAGGGTGGAGCCATATAACCATATAACCATATAACAATTACAGCATGGAAACAGGCCATCTCGACCCTTCTAGTCCGTGCCGAACACATAATCTCCCCTAGTCCCATATACCTGCGCTCAGACCATAACCCTCCATTCCTTTCCCATCCATATAACTATCCAATTTATTTTTAAATGATAAAAACGAACCTGCCTCCACCACCTTCACTGGAAGCTCATTCCACACAGCTACCACTCTCTGAGTAAAGAAGTTCCCCCTCATGTTACCCCTAAACTTCAGTCCCTTAATTCTCAAGTCATGTCCCCTTGTTTGAATCTTCCCTACTCTCAGTGGGAAAAGCTTTTCCACATCAACTCTGTCTATCCCTCTCATCATTTTAAAAACCTCTATCAAGTCACCCCTTAACCTTCTGCGCTCCAAAGAATAAAGCCCTAACTTGTTCAACCTTTCTCTGTAACTTAGTTGCTGAAACCCAGGCAACATTCTAGTAAATCTCCTCTGTACTCTCTCTATTTTGTTGACATCCTTCCTATAATTAGGCGACCAAAATTGTACACCATACTCCAGAATTGGCCTCACCAATGGCTTGTACAATTTTAACATTACATCCCAACTTCTATACTCAATGCTCTGATTTATAAAGGCCAGCACACCAAAAGCTTTCTTTACCACCCTATCTACATGAGATTCCACTTTCAGGGAACTGTGCACAGTTATTCCCAGATCCCTCTGTTCACCTACATTCTTCAATTCCCTACCATTTACCATGTACGTCCTATTTTGATTTGTCCTGCCAAGATGTAGCACCTCACACTTATCAGCATTAAACTCCATCTGCCATCTTTCAGCCCACTCTTCCAACTGGCATAAATCTCTCTGTAGACTTTGAAACTCTACTTCATTACCCGCAACCCCACCTATCTTAGTATCATCTGCATACTTACTAATCCAATTTACCACACCATCGTCCAGATCATTGATGTACATGACAAACAACAGTGGACCCAAAACAGATCCCTGTGGCACCCCACTCGTCACTGGCCTCCAACTTGACAAACAACCATCCACCATTACTCTCTGGCATCTCCCATTCAGCCACTGTTGAATCCATCTTGCTACTCCACCATTAATACCCAACCATGAACCTTCTTAACCAACCTTCCATGAGGAACCTTGTCAAAGGCCTTACTGAAGTCCATATACACAACATCCACTGCTTTACCCTCATCAATTTCCCGAGTAACATCTACAAAAAATTCAAGAAGATTAGTTAAACATGACCTTCCAGGCACAAATCCATGTTGACTGTTCCTAATCAGACCCTGTTTATCCAGATGCTTATATATATTATCTCTAAGTATTCTTTCCATTAATTTGCCCACCACTGACGTCAAACTAACAGGTCTATAATTGCTAGGTTTACTCTTAGACCCCTTTTTAAACAATGGAACAACATGCGCAGTACGCCAATCCTCCGGCACTATTCCCGTTTCTAATGACATTTGAAATATTTCTGCCATAGCCCCTGCTATTTCTACACTAACTTCCCTCAATGTCCTAGGGAATATCCTGTCCGGACCTGGAGACTTATCCACTTTTATATTTCTCAAAAGTGTCAGTACTTCCTCTTCTTTGATCCTCATAGTTTCCATAGCTACTCTACTTGTTTCCCTTAACTCACATAATTCAATATCCTTCTCCTTGGTGAATACCGAAGAAAAGAAACTGTTCAATATCTCCCCCATCTCTTTTGGCTCTGCAGATAGTTGGCCACTCTGACTCTCTAATGGACCAATTTTATCCCTCGTTATCCTTTTGCTATTAATATAGCGGTAGAAACCCTTCGGATTTACTTTTACCTTACTTGCCAAAACAACCTCATATCTTCTTTTAGCTTTTCTAATTTCTTTCTTAAGATTCTTTTTACATTCTTTATACTCCTCAAGCACCTCATTTACTCCATGCTGCCTATAACTATTGTAGATCTCCCTCTTTTTCCGAACCAAGTGTCCAATTTCCCTTGAAAACCATGGCTCTTTACAATTTTTACGATTTCCTTTCAACCGAACAGGGACATAAAGATTCTGTACTCTTAAAATTTCACCTTTAAATGTACTCCATTTCTCTTCCACATCTTTCCCATAAAACAAACTGTCCCAATTTACTCCTTTTAAATCCTTTTGCATCTCCTCAAAGTTAGCCTTTCTCCAATCAAAAATCTCAACCCTAGGTCCAGTTTTGTCCCTCTCCATAATTATATTGAAACTAATGGTATTGTGATCACTGGACCCGAACTGTTCCCCAACGCATACCTCTGCCACCTGACCCATCTCATTTCCTAACAGGAGGTCCAGTACCGCCCCTTCTCTAGTAGGTACTTCTATGTATTGTTGCAAAAAACTATCCTGCACACATTTTACAAACTCCAACCCATCCAGCCCATTTACAGAATGTGTTTCCCAGTCTATGTGTGGAAAATTGAAATCTCCCACAATCACTACCTTGTGCTTACTACTAATATCTGCAATCTCCTTACATATTTGCTCTTCCAATTCTCGCTCCCCATTTGGCGGTCTATAATACACCCCTATAAGTGTTGCTACCCCTTTCCCATTTCTCAGTTCCACCCAAATAGCCTCCCTAGACGAGCCCTCTAATCTATCCTGCCAAAGCACTGCTGTAATATCTTCCCTGATAAGCAATGCAACACCTCCACCTCTTGCCCCTCCAATTCTATCACCGAGCCTGGTTCTCCAGCGCCGGTGCCCGGTGGTGATGGTGGAGCCGAGCCTGGTGCTCCAGCGCCGGTGCCCGGTGGTGAGGGTGGAGCCGAGCCTGGTTCTCCAGCGCCGGTGGTGAGGGTGGAGCCGAGCCTGGTTCTCCAGCGCCGGTGCCCGGTGGTGATGGTGGAGCCGAGCCTGGTGCTCCAGCGCCGGTGCCCGGTGGTGAGGGTGGAGCCGAGCCTGGTGCTCCAGCTGGAGGGAGAGCCAAGCCCGGGGCTTGGGGTGGGGCCGATAAAGAAGCCGCCGCTGGAACCAAGGATGTGCCTGGGTCCAGGGTCAGGGACGGTGGTCGGAACCTGCACTGGTGCCCAGGCGGCGGGCGAGCTGACGGCTGGAGGCTGCCGCTGGAACCAAGGACGGGCCTGGGTCGAGTATGAGATCTCTGGCCCTGCTCCACGTCCTCGGTAGGTCCCGAGGCAGGGAGTGAGGAGAGGAGGATGAGGGAGATGGGGCAGGGTCTCTACTCCCTCTCTCTCTGCACCTCTCCCTCTCTACCACCCTCCCCCTCCTTCTACTCTCCCTCTCTACTCCTCTCCCTCTCTACCCCTCCCCTCCCTCGCTTCCCCCCTCCCTCTTTCCACCCTCACTCTCTCCACCCTCGTCCCTATCTACGCCGTCCCTCTCCCTCTTTACCTCCTCACCCTCCCCCTCTACCCCTCCCCCTCCCTCTACCCCACCCTCGTCCCTCTCTACCCCCCCCCCTCTCCCTCTACCCCCTCCCTCTCTAACCCCCCTCTCTACCCACCCCCCCCCCCCCCCCTCTCTACCACCCCTCTCTACCCCCCCCCCCCCCTCCCTCTCTAGTGAGTGGTAAGTTTTGGGACCTAAGGGTGAGTGGTGGAATATTGTGTTCGAGGACCAGCTCTTCCCTGTGATGCCGTGTGCTCCCCCCTCATAGATGCCGTCTCACCCACTGAGTTTCTCCAGCATTTTTGACTACCTTCGATTTTCCAGCATCTGCAGTTCCTTCTTAAACAACTGTAATGAACAAAGTCGATCAGCATCTTTTTATAGTATTTTGGAAATGTAGTCAAATGTTTATACAAAGTTGCAGCAATGATGTTTAACACAAATCAATCACAGGCTGAACCCATTCAAAGTACACTTGTCACTCATGCAATACTTGTCATCTATGGTTACATCAATCACAAACTGTTGATCACAAACTTCGAAAGAACAGGAACTTAGTCAAAAGCCCAACATTTGCAATTCCGACTTAACAATATAATTATCAATGTCAGCTACCCACAGAAGTTCCTGTTTACAGAAACTACCAAAACCCAAGGAAATACATCCTCTCCCACTAATGTCAATGTCATTTACTTGGGCGGAACTATTAGAACAGAGCATCTTAAATGCAGGCCTCCAACTTCTTGATTACCCAGCTCCTCTAGTATACCACAAAATAACAAAAAGTCAATTTATTCGGAACCCAAAAAAGTCAAGTTTGTCTTTTACTCAATAAAACATTTTACTATTAACTAGGATATTCTCACATCTTCCCATCGCATTCCCACCTATACGTCTGATGTTTTTAATCATTTATAGTTTTAAAAAACAGCCCAACACCCTTTTCGGAAATGAAATCCCGAGTGACGTCACAATGGACTCGCAAGGCAGGACGGGACACTCCAGGCGGGGCACTCCAGCGCTCGCGTGACGGCGGCTGGAGTGCCCCCCCGGTGGTGAGGGTGGTGCCGCGGGCCCTGGCTGCAGCCGGGCCTGGTGCTCGAGCTGAAGGGAATTAACCTTGTAAACCTACGCTGCACTCCCTCAATAGCAAGAATGTCCTTCCTCAAATTGGAACCAAAACTGCACACAATACTCCAGGTGTGGTCTCACTAGGGCCCTGTACAACTGTAGGACCCCTTTTATCCTATACTCCTCTTGTTATAAAGGCCAACATGCCATCGCTTTCTTCATTGCCTGCTGTACCTGCATGCTTACTTTCATAGACTGATGAACAAGGAACCCCAGATCCCGTTGTACTTCCCCTTTTCCCTACTTGACGCCTATTAGATAGTAATCCACCTTCCTGTTTTTTATACCAAAGTGGATAATCTCACATTTATCCACATTAAACTCCATCAGCCATACATCTGCCCACTCCCCAAACCTGTCCACGTCACCCTGCATTCTCATAGCATCCTCCTCACAGTTCACACTGCCACCCAGCCTTGTGTTATCTGCAAATTTGCTAATGTTACTTTGAATCCCTTCATCTAAATCATTGATGTATATTGTAAAGAGCTGTGGTCCCAGCACCAAGCCTTGCGGTACCCCACTAGCCACTGCCTACCATTCTGAATGGGTCCCGTTAATCCCTACTCTTTGTTTCCTGTCTGCCAACCACTTCTCTATCCATGTCAGCACTCTACCCCCAATACCATGTGCCCTAATTTTGCCCACTAATCTCCTATGTGGGACTTTATCAAATGCTTTCTGAAAGTCCAGGTACATTACATCCACTGGCTCTCCCTCTACTCCTGCACCTATTGTCTGTGTTTCTGTGAAACGTCACCTACCCAATGGTCCCCACAGACGCTGCCCAACCTGCTGAGCACTCTGTGACCTTCATCCCATGATGCATGCCACCCCCCCCCCCCCCCCCCCCCATGTGACTCACGGGGCGGTACCGGCGGGGAGGTACCGGCCGTTCCCTTTGGATTGGGGATGACGTCAGGGCGCTGGTCGTGCGCGCCATGCGTGTGGCAGACGTCACAGGTGCAGAGGCGGATGGCTGCTGGGCATGCAGGCGGGCGGCTTGACGCTGCTGCCTGGATGCTTGGCGCCCCCAGAACGGTCCGACCTCCCCCCTCACCCATTTGTTTCCTCATCCCCCCCTCACGCCATCCCTTCTCCCCCTCCCCTCACTTCCACTATCCTCATCCCCCTTCCCCTCCCTTCCTTCACCCCATCACCCTCACCGCCTCCTCTCCCCCTACCTCTTCCCCCTCCCCCCCCGCTCCCCTACCCATCTCCCACTTCCCCCCCCCCCCCCCCCCCCACTTCAAGCACCAGTAATGTTCACATGTTAACAATGTCCTGTTTGCCAGCTTGTTGACCCTCTGTGTTCCCCTCCTGCAGGGTTTAGGAGCTGTTGCTGTGGACGGAGAGACGGGGACGTGATCGGCCATTGCGGGCGGCTAGGGTTCCGGTGAGCCCCCCCCCCCCCCCCCCCCAATTTGCTCGGTGTGTGGGCTCAGCTTCGAGGGGCTGAGCTTCGATGGAGGACCGCATGACGGGGCACAACAAAGAGAAGCATTATGAGTGTGACGTGTGTGGGAAGGCCTGGCAGAAGCCGAGCCAGCTGGAGATCCACCGGCGGGGGCACACAGGAGAGCGTCCCTTCGACTGCTTCGAGTGCGGCAAGAACTTCGCCCGCTACGAGACACTGCTGCGGCACAACCGCGTACACTCTGGCGAGAGGCCCTTTGCCTGCCACGACTGCGGCAAGAGCTTCAAGTCAATGCATGAGCTGAAGATGCACAAGCGGGTTCACACGGGAGAACGCCCCTTCACCTGCTCCGACTGCGGCAAGAGCTTCACCCGCCATGAGACCCTGCTGCGGCACAACCGCGGGCACTCCCACGAGAGGCCCTTCACCTGCTCCGACTGCAGCAAGAGCTTCAAGACGGCGAATGACCTGAAGATTCACCGGCGGGTGCACACAGGCGAGAAGCCCTATGACTGCTCCACCTGCGGCAAGAGCTTTGCCCAGATGCCGGGGCTACGGCAGCACCTGCGGGTGCACAGCAGTGAGCGGCCCTTCACCTGCTCCGACTGCGGCAAAGGCTTCAAGTCGTCCACGGACCTGAAGGTGCACAGGCGCCTGCACACCGGGGAGCGGCCCTACACCTGCAGCGACTGCGGCAAGGGCTTCACCCAGCACCAAAGCCTGCAGTTCCACCAGCACACCCACACCGGGGAGCGCCCCTTCGCCTGCGCCCAGTGCGGCAAGAGCTTCACCCACTCCACCAGGCTACTGGAGCACCAGCACACCCACACCGGAGAGCGCCCCTTCATCTGCGCCCAGTGCGGCAAGGGCTTCACCCGCTCCTCCAAGCTGCTGGAGCACCAGCGCACCCACACCGGTGACCGTCCCGTCTCCAGCCCGGTGTGTGGAGAGCGCTTTGCCATGGACTCCCACACCCAGTCTCACCAGCACGTGCACACCAGTGGCCAGCCCTACGACTGCCCGTACTGCGGTGAGGCTTTTGACAGTGCTCTGGGGTTGCAGCAGCACCAGCGGACCCATGCCGGCGAGCAGCTGCTCCCACTGCAGCAAGCGTTTCAAGAGCGCACGAGGGCTGCGGGAGCAGCAGCGGATACACACCAGAGAGAGATCCTTTGTGTGCGCTGAGTGTGGCAAGGGTTTCACCCGCATGCCCAGCCTGTGGTAGCACCAGCGTACCCACTAGGGTGAGCATCCCTTCCCCTGCCCATCCTGTGGTAAGGGCTTCATCCGCCTTGGCCACCTGCTGGAGCACTGGCGAGTCCACACCGGCCAGCGCCCCTTCACCTACCCGCTCTGTGGCAAGGCCTTTGCCCGCTCCTCCAGGGTGCTGGCACATGACGACGTGGATAGGTACTTTTTAGGCAAACACAATATAAGGAATGGGTAACATTTCTGGTCGAGATCCTCTTCAGTCTCATTCCTTCTCTCCAGAGATGCTGCCTGTCCCACTGAGTTACTCCAGCAGTTTGTGTCCTTTTTTGTAAACCAGCATCTGCAGTGCCTTGTTTTTAAACTATTCTGGTTAACCATCTCTGCACCTTCCCCAACGCCTCCACATCAGTCCTGTAATGGAGAGACCAGAACTGTATGCAATCCTCCAAATGCTACCTGACCAATGTCCCTTAAAGCTGCACATATACATTCCTCTCTCCTTATCTCACACCCTTTTATCTCCTTATTTTCCCTCGCCTCTGTCACTTACTTCACTCATCTGCCGATCACCCCCTCATCTGTTAACATAGTGTCAGTCTGAAGAAGAGGCCCGACCCGAAACGTCACCTGCCCATGTTCTCCACAGATGCTGCCTGCCGGTTGAATTACTCCAGCACTCTGTGAAACGTCACCTATCCATGTTGTCCACAGATGCTGCCTGGCCCGCTGAGTTACTGCAGCACGTCGTGTTAGAGTCACAGAGTGATACAGTGTGGAAACAGGCCCTTCGGCCCAACTTGCCCACACTGACCAACATGTCCCAGCTACACGAGTCCCACCTGCCTGCGTTTGGTTCATATCCCTCCAAACTTGTCCTATCCATGTACCTGGAATTTTCTGGAATTATTTGAGGATGTGACAAGTAAAATTGATGATGGGGAGCCAGTGGATGTAGTGTATCTAGACTTTCAGAAAGCCTTTGATAAGGTCTCGCACGAGAGACTGGTGACTAAAATTAGAGCACATGGTATTGGGGGTAGGATGTTGACATGGATAGAAAATTGGTTAGCAGACAGGAAGCAAAGAGTAGGAGTGAATGGCAGGCAGTGGCGAGTGGAGTGCCGCAAGGCTCGGTGTTGGGGCCGCAACTGTTTAACATATATATTAACAATTTGGAAGAGGGAATTAGGAGCAACACTAGCAAGTTTGTGGTTGACACAAAGCTGGGTGGTAGTGTGAACTGTGTAGAGGATGTTAGGAGGTTGCAGGGTGACCTGGACAGGTTGAGTGAGTGGGCAGATGCATGGCAGATGCAGTATAATATAGATAAATGTGAGGTTTATCCACTTTGGCGGCAAAAACAAGGGGGCAGATTATTATCTCAATGGGGTTAGGTTAGGTAAGGGGGAGGTGCAGTGAGACCTGGGCGTCCTTGTACACCGGTCACTGACAGTTGTCATGCAGGTACAGCAGGCAGCGAATACAGCTAATGGAATGTTGGCCTTCATAACGAGAGGATTTCAGTATAGGAGTAAAGAGGTTCTTCTGCAGTTGCATAGGGCTCTGGCAAGACCACATCTGGAGTATTATGTACAGTTTTATAACCATATAACCATATAACAATTACAGCACGGAAACAGGCCATCTCGACCCCTCTAGTCCGTGCCGAACACATAATCTCCCCTAGTCCCATATACCTGCGCTCAGACCATAACCCTCCATTCCTTTCCCATCCATATAACTATCCAATTTATTTTTAAATGATAAAAACGAACCTGCCTCCACCACCTTCACTGGAAGCTCATTCCACACAGCTACCACTCTCTGAGTAAAGAAGTTCCCCCTCATGTTACCCCTAAACTTCAGTCCCTTAATTCTCCTAATTTGAGGAAGGACATCCTTGTGATTGAGGCAGTGCAGCATAGGTTCACGAGATTGATCCCTGGGATGGCGGGACTGTCATGTGAGGAAAGATTGAAAAGACTAGGCTTGTATTCACTGGAGTTTAGAAGGGTGAGGGGGGATCTTATAGAAACATATAAAATTATAAAAGGACTGGACAAGCTAGATGCAGGAAAATGTTTCCCAATGTTGGGCGAGTTCTGAACCAGGGGCCACAGTCGTAGAATAAAGGGGAGGCCATTTAAGACTGAGGTGAGAAAAAACTTTTTCACCCAGAGAGTTGTGAATTTGTGGAATTCCCTGCCACAGAGGGCAGTGGAGGCCAAATCACTGGATGGATTTAAGAGCGAGTTAGATAGAGCTCTAGGGGCTAGTGGAATCAATGGATATGGGGAGAAGGCAGGCAAGGATTATTGATTGGGGACGATCAGCCATGATCACAATGAATGGCGGTGCTGGCTCGAAGGGCCGAATGGCCTCCTCCTGCACCTATTTTCTATGTTTCTATGTTACCTGTCTAACTGTTTTAGACGTTTGGATAGTCCCCGCCTCAACTACCTCCTCTGGCAGCTTGTTCCATACACCCACCACTCTTTGTGTGAAAAAGTTACCCCTCAGATTCCTATTAAATCTTTTCCCCTTCACATTGAACCCATGTCCTCTGGTCCTCGATTCCTCAACTCTGAGCAAGACATTCTGTGCATCTAACTAAATTGTGTTTAGCATCTGCAGTTTCTGGTGTCTCCCTTACCTATATCCACCTATTACTTCTGAAGAAGGGTCTCAACCTGAAACGTCACCCATTCCTTCTCTCTAGAGATGCTGCCTGTCCCGCTGAGTTACTCCAGCATTTTGTGTCCACCTATCACTTGCCAGACTTTGTCCAGCCGCCATCTCTCTTTTCCAGCTTCCTCCCCCCACCCTCTCCAGTCAGTCTGAAGAAGGGTCCTGACCTAGAATGTTGCCTGTCCATGCTCTCCAGAGGTGCAAGTTACTCCAGGAGATTGTGCCTCTTTTTGTAAACCAGCATCTGCAGTTCATTGTATCTAGACTAGGCGTGCATTTCACCCTACACTTGCGCTCGGTCCGCCAAGGCCTGCTGGATTTCCCGGTTACCAACCATTTTAACTCCCCTTCCCACTCCCACACGGATCTTTCTGTCCTGGGCCTCCTCCATTACCAGAGTGAGGTGACACGCAAACTGGAGGAGCAGCATCTCATAGCTTACAGCCCAATGACCTGAACATTGAATTCCCCAAATTAAGGACCCCCCCCCCCCCCCCCTCCTAATCAAGTCCTGGAGTCTGTCCCGACCCCATCTCTTTTTTCCAGCTTTCTCCCCCGACTTCATAAGTCCAAAGAAGGGTCCAGACCCGACACGTAGCCTGTCATTCCCCTCCAAAGTGCTGGTAGAACTCAGCAGGTCAGCCATCCGTGGTGGGAAACGGATGGAGAAGTGTTCCTATTACAAGCCCTCCTTGGCCCTGTCGAGAATGCGGTGCCCATTCTTGGGGTGTGATGCAAGATCCGTGCTGACCAGTCATCGACAGCACCCCCCTCGTGGGCCATCTCTTCGTCATTCCTCTGTCTTCTTATCGCTGAATGACAAGCAGAACCATCTTGGCTTAACAGTAGATTTATCTCCTTCCTTTTCGCCTTTCATTTCTGCAGGTATTACAGCGGTAGCAAAACTACTTCCCTTAGGTCCTGATCTAGGTAGAACCTTTGACAGTTGCGACAGTTTAGGATCTTGAATACTCCCATAGCATAAATTTGACATGATCCGTACTTCCTTTTCTATGAAGTTCACCAGATCGGGAAGCATGACCTCTCGATTCTTATTTTCCTCTAACAGACCAACTTGATCCCTCCACTTTTCTCTAAGTCTATAGGGCAGTTTTAGAGTGATAATTTTCATATTGCTAACAACATTCATTTCTTGCATCGTTAAGATGTTTCATCGAGCCACAACAACTTCCATGAGGTTAGTAATTTATTTCATACTTCTAAGAAATATCGCCAACTCCTGCAATGCTATCGCATCTGTCCAATCATAGACCTTCTTCATGAGGATGTCTTTGGATCATGGAAGTTTAAAGGGACTTTTATGTAGTGTGTCAGCAGCGAGCGGCGACTGCGGAGGATTCAACAGCCCCGACCACGGGTGAACAAAAGGGGAAGATGATTGAACTTTATTACCTTCCATCACAGTGAGGAATGTTAGTTCCGCTGTGGTGGATGTTTATGTTAAACTTTATTTTTTGTGGCTGTGTGTCTTGTTGCTTTTTACTCAGTATGGCTGTATGGTAACTCAAATATCACTGTACCTTAATTGGTGCATGTGACAATAAATTCCAACTTGAACTTTCGTCTATATATTAAAAAAAGGATAATGCTGACTGATCGTGTACAATTGTGACGGTGTGATTTCAAAGGCAGGGCTGGGGCATTCTAGACCTTCAGCCCAGGGACTTTAGGTTAGATGACCTAGGTACCAATGTCTGACTATGGGAGTGTGTAGGGGGTCACCTGAAATGAACAGAATTTGGAGTCTGCTGGGTACCACCCGCTGCGTGTAGACCTGGGGACCCCCCCCCCCCAAGGGGCCAAAAAATGGGTGCTAAATAGATAAGTGAGGTAGCACTTAAATCCACTACCATGGTGGGCTCACTGCCACGCCTATATCATCAACACAAACGGCAGAAGGTAGACAAAAGTGCTGGAGAAACTCAGCGGGTGCAGCAGCATCTATGGATCGAAGGAAATAGGCAACGTTTCGGGCTGAAACCCTTCTTCAGGCTGCTGCACCCGCTGAGTTTCTCCAGCACTTTTGTCTACCTTCGATTTTCCAGCATCTGCAGTTCCTTCTTAAACACAAACGGCAGACATTTTACCCACTGCAAAAGGCCCGCCAGACCCTCCACAAAGGGCCTAAAAAAGGGCTAGCATATGGACGAGCAAGGTACCACCAAAAAATAATGCCAAATGAACAAGTTGAGTTCATGGAGAACAAAATGGGTTATGCCAGACAAAGAGTCCGCTGCACTACAGGTACAAGGCAGGCCAAAAATGGATACTTTCCTAGACCCTGCTGTCCAACTAAGCTAGCCTAGATATTGTGGGTACCAGCTAAAACCAAGTTTAAATGATCTATCACACCTTGGGGAATATAAAATGACCTATGACAGAACAATTATCTGCTCCCTTGGGCCCATCTAGGCTAGCCTAGATATTAAAGGTACCAGCTAAAACCAGGTTGAGATGATCAATTATCCTAGGAAATACAAAATCACACATGCCAGAATGATAATCCATTGCCTTGGTCCTACCAGACTCCCCAAATAGTCCCTTAATTGCCCAACATTGGGGGGGGGGGGGGGGGGGGTCTGATAGGCACAAGGCAGCAGATAATTGTTCTGGCATTGGTCATTTTGTATTCCCCATGGTGTGATTGATCATTTAAAGCAAACATTTAGCCCGATGGCAAACATCTGGTCCAAAATTGACATTTTGGTCCAAGCTCATTTGTATATGGCCCCATGTGTATTTAAAGTTTATTAGACCAAGTGCAGACCCATTGGATCTGTTCCCCCCAACGCGCGGGGTGGGGGGGTGCTGCGGCTTCACAGGCACACTAACCACCCCACACACACGGGGGGGGGGGGGGGGGGAGAGGGGAGGTGGAGAGAGATTGGGGGAGAGGGAGAGAGTGGAGGGGAGAGAGAGAATGGAGAGGGAGAGAGAAGGAGTGGGGGAAAGGCAAGAGGTGCAAGGGAGGGAGAGAGATTAGAGGGGGAGAGAGTCGAGAGGAGAGAGAGTAGAGAGGGAGGGAGGGGTGAGTGAGGGAGAGGAGGGGGAGAGGTTGAGGGGAGAGTTGGATGGGGAGAGAAAAAGGGAGAGCTGGAGGGGGGAGAAAAGAGGAGGTGGAGGGAGAGGGCGAATAAGAGGTGGAGGGTGTAGAGGGAAAGGTGGTCAGTGAGGGAGGGAGAGGAGGATGGAGAGAGATTGGAGGGAAATAGAGGAGGGAAGAGAGAAGGGGAGAGGGGCAAGGCAGGGGATGCAAGGGAGGGAGGGGGAGAGAGAGAAAGTAGAGGGGGGAGGGAAGAATGAGGGGGAGGGAGAGAAGAAGGGAAGTTGAAAGGGGAGAGAAGAGGAGGGGATGGAGGAGAGGATAGGAGGGGTGGAGTGGGAGGGGGTGGAGAGGGAGGGGGCAGATAGGGAGGGGGGTAGGACAACTTGCTCTATTTGATCTTATTTGATTGTGCACGCCAGACCACGTGAAGGTAGCAATCTCCCACACCTGTCCCATTGTGATGTAATATCGTATGTAAATGAGATCCATTGTGATTGGACATCTGTGAGATGGCACTGTGACTCATGCCACAGCTTGATTTTTAAAATTCTTGATGGTTTTTACTAAAAAAGCAGGGAAATTAATAACCACATTTTCTAAAACAAAATGTGGAGGAGGAAAAACTCAACAGGTGTATGTAAAAATGTCTCCGTTACGGCAAAGGGTGGAGGAGTAAATTCACAAACAGCTTAAATGAATTTTCGCGAAATGGAGCCCGTTACAAACCAACAAACCAACGAGTTTTAATAGTTACTAGTCCAAGTGCCGTCCCCCCCCCCCCTGCACCCAACGTGTGGCTGTGGGGGGGGGGGGGGGGGAGTGGGTGGGGGGTGGTGGCATTTGGCGTCACACACATTAACTACCACCCTGCGCAAACGCTAACTACCCCTCTTGGTATTATATTAATATTATTAATTTGCTCCTTTAACCCCATAACCGCCCTATCCACTGACGCATAGCCCCCAACTTGTAGGCGCGTCTAGAGAG
This sequence comes from Amblyraja radiata, assembly GCF_010909765.2. Lineage (NCBI taxonomy): Eukaryota > Metazoa > Chordata > Chondrichthyes > Rajiformes > Rajidae > Amblyraja > Amblyraja radiata. The sequence continues at coordinate 1,033,122 of NW_022630104.1, forward strand.
GGGGGGGGGGTGTAGAGAGTGAGGGCAGAGAGAGAATGGGGATAGACGGAGAGAGGGGCAGAGACAGAAGGGCAAGAGACAGAGGGAGAGGGGGTGGAGGGAAGGAGGAGAGGGTGGGTGAGGGGGGGAGGTTGGTGGAGATGGGGAGGGGGAGATGGGATGGGGAAGGGAGAGGAGGATGAGGGAGGGGGGTGGGTGAAGGGGAGACGGGTAGGGGAAGGCGGTGGTAGAGGGGGAGGGGGAAAGGGTGGGTGAGGGGGTGAGAGAAGGAGAGGAGGGGAAGGGGGGAGGTGAGAGGAGAAGGGTGGGGGGGAAGAGGGGAGGAGGAGAGTAGGAGGGGAGGAAGAGGGGGAGGGTAGAGGTGGAGGGAGAGAGTGGAGGGGGGAGAGAGAGAAGGGGGAGAGAGAGAAGGGAGTGGGGGAAAGGCATGGGGTGGAAGGGAGGGAAGGAGGGGGAGATACATGTGAAGAGAAAAAGATTAGGTAAAACAAATGTAGGTCCATTGAAGGCTGCAAGCTGATTGGATAGGTTGGGTGAGTGGGCAAATGCATGGCAGATGCAGTATAATGTGGATAAATGTGAGGTTATCCACTTTCCATGCCATATCTTCCCAAATTACTTCGCCACACAAAATTCCTGGACAGAACAGCTTCCTGGGATTGGCCAAAGGAACTAACGGATTGATAGCATCATCCCACCTCCTTGCGTATAACCTACTTGAACCCCTCCAATCTGACTTTCGCCCCCTCCATAGCACAGAAACTGCTCTCCTCAAAGTCCTCAACGACCTCTTCACCTCTGCTGACACTGGTCCCCTCAACATCCTCATCCTCCTCGACCTGAGCGCAGCCTTCAACACAGTGAACCATAACATCCTGCTCGCCAGACTCAAGGACCACGGCATTGAAGGCTCTGCACTCAGCTGGCTCTGTTCCTACCTTTCCAACAGATCCCACTTCATCTCTCTCCACAACCACACCTCTGCTACAGCCACAGTCACTCAAGGCGTTCCCCAAGGCTCCGTACTCGGCCCCCTCCTCTTCATTATCTACATCCTCCTCCTTGGTCAGATACTCCGCCACTTCAACCTGGACTTCCACTGTTACGCCGATGACACCCAGATCTACCTCAGCACCAAATCCCCCCACAACCCCCCCTCTCCCATATCAACTCCTGTTTGTCAGCTATAAAAAACCTGGATGCAACATAATTTCCTCAAACTCAACAGCGATAAGACAGAATTCCACCTCATAGGCTCCAAAGCCACACTCAGCAAAATCAATAACACCACTCTCACTGTCTCCCCATCTCCCCAGGCCCGCAAACGTGGCGTGGTCTTTGATTCCACCCTCTCCCTTGAGCCTCACATCCGCCATGTCATTAAAACCTCCTTTTTCATCTCCGCAACATCGCCAAACTCAGACCCTCTCTCACACCGCCCGCCGCTGAAAGACTCATCCATGCCTTCATCTCCTCGCGACTGGACTATTGCAACTCACTTCTCCTTGGCATCAGCTCCACCAACATCAACCGACTCCAACTGGTCCGGAACGCAGCCGCCCGACTCATCACCCACACCAAATCCTGGCATCACATCACTCCAGTCCTCAAACAACTTCACTGGCTTCCCATCTCCCACCGGATCACCTACAAAATCCTGATCCTCACCTACAAAGCCCTCCACCAACTGCCCCCCCCCCCCCATATCTCACTGACCTCATCTCCCCCTACCAACCCTCACGGTCCCTCAGATCGACATCAGCCGGTCTCCTCTCCATCCACAAGTCCAACCTCCGCAGTTTTGGGGACAGAGCCTTCTCCAGGGCAGCTCCCGGGCTCTGGAACTCCCTCCCCCAACTGATCCGCAATTCCGTGTCCCTCACCAGTCCCACCTCAAGACCCATCTCTTCACCTCTGCCTATCCTTAGCCCCACGTTCCCCTCCCTTTTCATCTGTGCATTAATTGCCTCATATTGTGTTTTGAATTGAATTCTGTCTTTACTTTGTGTACTGGTCATGTCTCTACTATTTATTTCATTCCCCTTACATGTTTTTCCTCTACCTGCTAAATATTTGTAAGGTGTCCTTGAGACTCTTGAAAGGCGCCCATAAATAAAATTTATTATTATTATTATTATTATATAAAGTCTTGGGCAGAAAGAGAGAAAACAGGCTATAAGCAAATGCAGCTGAAGCAGGCGGTGTGAAGAGTGCTTCATGCTGTGTGTGTCTGAACCCCGGGAGGAGTGTGTGATGTGACTCGATGGGACAAATGCACTAATTATGCTCTGATCACTTACGCAAAGAGCAGGAGTAAACGGGTCCTTTTCAGAATGGTAGGCAGTGACTAGTGGGGTACCGCAAGGCTCGGTGCTGGGACCCCAGCTATTTACAATATATATTAATGATTTGGACGAGGTAATTGAATGCAACATCTCCAAGTTTGCGGATGACACGAATCTGGGGGGCAGTGTTAGCTGTGAGGAGGATGCTAGGAGGTTGCAATGTGACTTGGATAGGTTGGGTGAGTGGGAAAATGCATGGCAGATGCAGTATAATGTGGATAAATGTGAGGTTATCCACTTTGGTGGCAAAAACAGTAAAATAGACTATTATCTGAATGGTGGCCGATTAGGAAAAGGGGAGATGCAACGAGACCTGGGTGTCATGGTACACCAGTCATTGAAAGTAGGCATGCAGGTGCAGCAGGCAGTGAATAAAGCGAATGGTATGTTAGCATTCATAGCAAAAGGATTTGAGTATAAGAGCAGGGTGGTTCTACTGCAGTTGTACAGGGAACCACACCTGGAGTATTGCGCACAGTTTTGGTTTCCTAATCTGAGGAAATACATTCTTGCCATAGAGGGAGTACAGAGAAGGTTCACCAGACTGATTCCTGGGATGTCAAGACTTCCATATGAAGAAAGACTGGATAGACTCGGCTTGTACTCGCTAGAATTTAGAAGATTGAGGGGGATCTTATAGAAACTTACAAAATTCTTAAGGGGTTGGACAGGCTAGATGCAGGAAAATTGTCCCCGATGTCGGGGAAGTCCAGAACAAGGGGTCACAGTTTAAGGATAAGGGGGGAAGTCTTTTAGGACCGAGATGAGAAAAACATTTTTCACACAGAGTGGTGAATCTGTGGAATTCTCTGCCACAGAAGGTAGTTGAGGCCAGTTCATTGGCTATATTTAAGAGGGAGTTAGATGTGGTCCTTGTGGCTAAAGGGATCAGAGGGTATGGAGAGAAGGCAGGTACAGGATACTGAGTTGGATGATCAGCCATGATCATATTGAATGGCTCGAAGGGCCGAATGGCCTACTCCTGCACCTATTTTCTAAGTTTCTATGTTTCTAACATATAGTATGGAGCTGCTGGGGACCAGCGCTGGATGGATGAAATACCACAACATCATCTGCATACATAAAACGGTTCACTAAAGTATTATAGTGTGTTATTGTATATTATGTTGTATTATAGTATAGTATGTTATTGGGTGTTCTAGTGTATTACATTGTGTTATATTCTGTTATAGTGTGTTAATCAATCATAATCATAATCATACTTTATTAGCCAAGTATGTTTTGTAACATATGAGGAATTTGATTTGCCACACAGTCAAACCAATAAAAAGCAACAAGACACACAATATACATTTTAACATAAACATCCACCACAGTGACTCCTCCACATTCCTCACTGTGATGGAAGGTGAAAATTGTTTCCAATCTCTTCCGTTCTTTGTTCTCCCACGGTTGGGGGCCACGAGCGTTCTGTTGACGGGGCGATCTTGGCTGCCATAGCCGGAGGCTAGGCCCTCCCATCGGGGGGGATTTTAGGTCCCTTCGCCGGGCGATCGGTCCTTGAGTCAGGACTGGTTGAACCTTCTGCGAATTCATTGGGTGTCGTTGGGTGTCTCTGGGTGGTGTTGGGTGTTACAGGGTGTTATATTGTATTATAGTGTGTTTTTATGCCCCTGTCCCACTTAGGAAACCTGAACGGAAACCTCTGGAGACTTTTGCGCCCCACCCAAGGTTTCTGTGCGGTTCCCGGAGGTTGCAGGTGGTTGTCGGTGGTTGCAGGTAGTGGAAGCAGGTAGGGAGACTGACAAAAACCTCCGGGAACCGCACGGAAACCTTGGGTGGGGCGCAAAGTCTCCAGAGGTTTCCGTTCAGGTTTCCAAAGTGGGACAGGAGCATTACAATGTGTTACTCTCTCTCACACACACACACACACACATACTGAGTTCATGTCTGACATTTGCAGATGCTGGTTTAAACTGATGATAGACAAAAAACTGGAGTAACTCAGCGGGTCAGGCAGCATCTTTGGAGAGCACGGAAAGGTACAAAGTGCTGGAGTAACTACACTTACTTAAAGGAATAGGTGATGTTTCGGGTCTGAAGTAGGGTCTCGACCTAAAACGTCACCTATTGCTTTTCTCCAGGGGTACTGCCTAACCTGCTGAGTTACTCCAGCACTTTGTTCCTATCCGTGTTCTCCAGGGATGCTGCCTGTTCCGCTGCTCTGTGTCTATCTTCTCACTTTTATACTCTGCATTCTAGCTGGGACAAATTTGCATTACAGCAAGCAAAAAAGGGTTTATAGATCCAATTTCCATGCCATATCTTCCCAAATTACTTTGCCACACAAAATTCCTGGACAGAACAGATTCTTGGGATTGGATAAAGGAACTAACGGATTGATAGCATCATCACAAATTCTGTTGGGCAGAAAGAGAGAAAACAGGCTATAAGCAAATGCAGCTGGAGCAGGCGGTGTGAAGAGTGCTTCACGCTGTGTGTGTCTGAACCCCGGGAGGAGTGTGTGATGTGACTCGATGGGACAAATGCACTAATTATGCTTTGATCACTTACGCAAAGAGTAGGAGTAAACGGGTCCTTTTCAGAATGGCAGGCAGTGACTAGTGGGGTACCGCAAGGCTCAGTGCTGGGACCCCAGCTATTTACAATATATATTAATGATGTGGACGAGGTAATTGAATGCAACATCTCCAAGTTTACGGATGACACGAAGCTGGGGGGCAGTGTTAGCTGTGAGGAGGATGCTAGGAGGTTGCAAGGTGACTTGGATAGGTTGGGTGAGTGGGCAAATGCATGGCAGATGCAGTATAATGTGGATAAATGTGAGGTTATCCACTTTGGTGGCAAAAACAGTAGAATAGACTATTATCTGAATGGTGGCCGATTAGGAAAAGGGGAGTTGCAACGAGACCTGGGTGTCATGGTACACCAGTCATTGAAAGTAGGCATGCAGGTGCAGCAGGCAGTGAAGAAAGCGAATGGTATGTTAGCATTCATAGCAAAAGGATTTGAGTATAGGAGCAGGGAGGTTCTAATGCAGTTGTACAGGGTCTTGGTGAGACCACTCCTGGAGTATTGCATAGAGGTTTGGTCTCCAAATCTGAGGAAAGACATTCTTGCCATAGAGGGAGTCAGAGAAGGTTCACCAGACTGATTCCTGGGATGTCAGGACTTTCATATGAAGAAAGGCTGGATAGACTCGGCTTGTACTCGCTAGAATTTAGAAGATTGAGGGGGGATCTTATAGAAACTTACAAGAGATGAGAAAAACATTTTTCACACAGAGTGGTGAATCTCTGGAATTCTCTGCCACAGAAGGTAGTTGGGGCCAGTTCGTTGGCTATATTTAAGAGGGAGTTAGATGTGGCCCTTGTGGCTAAAGGGATCAGGGGGTATGGAGAGAAGGCAGGTACAGGATACTGAGTTGGATGATCCGCCATGGTCATATTGAATGGCGGTGCAGGCTCGAAGGTCCGAATGTCCAACTCCTGCACCTATTTTCTATGTTTCTATGAAAGGGAACAGGAGAGGGGGAGGGGAGCGAGGGTGGAGAGGGGGGGGGGGGTAGAGAGGTGGGAGTGAGGGAGGGGAAGAGGGAGGAGAAGAGGGGGGGGGGAGAGAGAGGGAGAGAGAGGGGGGAGAGAGAGGGGGGGGGGGAGGGAGAGGGGGGAGAGAGGGGGAGGAGGGGAAGAGGGGGGGAGGGGGATAGAGAGGGGGGAGAGAGGGGAACAGAGGGGGGGAGCAGGGGGGGGGGACAGAGGGGGAGAGATGGGGGAGAGATGAGGGGGACAGGGAGTGGGAGAGAGGGGAGGGCGGAGAGAGGGGGAGGTTGGAGATGTGTGATAGGGCAGTGGCATAGAGAGGGATGGAGTGTGTGATGGGATGGTGCGGTGGGAGGGAGCTCCACTGTATGTGTGTGTGACCTGCGGGAAGAGAGTGTGAGTGTGTGTCTCTGTGTGTGTCAGTGCTTGTGTGTGTATGCATGTACTCGTGTGTTTATTTGTCTGTCTTTGTGTCTGTGTATCTGCGTGTGTGTGTTTCTGTGTGTGTATGACTCTGTATCAGTATGCCTGTGTTTGTACTCTGTGAGTGT